>NW_019154087.1:3477698-3558160 GCF_002288905.1 Enhydra lutris kenyoni | reverse complement strand
AAAAAAAAAAAAAAAAAAAAAAGCTTTCCAATATTATAATTTACATGTCCAAATTTCCATTTGGCTCCTTTTTGTATACTCCATTTCTTTTCTTATCATCTTCATGTGTTCCTTTAAATCATTGAGCATATTTATAATTGCTAAAGTTCTTGTCTATTAATTGTGCTACCTCTGTCATTTCTGAGTGTGTTTCTATGCATTGCTTTTTCTTCCTGGCTATGGGTAACATTTTTATTTATCTAGTAATAAAAGTTTTGGATTTGTTCTTGCAGGCAGTTAAATTACTTGAGAACATGCTAGATTATTTTGAGGCTTGGTTTTTAAGTCTTGTCAAGGTGAATTTAGAATACCTTTCATTATGGGCTGGTTTAATTCTATTAATAAGGTGAAGTGACTCTGGAATCTTTACTGTATGCACTATGTATTCAACAAGGATTCTCCACTCTGGCTGGGCAGAACGCTAATATTTCCCAGCCCTATGTGAGCTCTAATGTTTTTCAGCTTACAACTTCCTTGACATTATTTGCCTGGCTTCTTCAAGTTATATTCCATGAGTGTGAAACACATTCAGAAGGACTGTGCAGATTTCTGAAGTTCTTTCTCTGTGTAGTTCTATCTTCTCTGGTTCTCTGCCTTGAAAATTTCAGTTACTCAGGCATCAGACCTGGCAGTGGCTAAGATTACCTTCCCTGAACCATGGTCCTGAAAGGATCCTTAGGCAGAAATCCAAGATGATTCTACATTTTATCTTGTTTCTTATCTCTCATGGATCAGAAAAAACCAATTGTTTCAAAGATTTTTGTCCAGTTTTCTAGTTGTTTCTGTTGGGAAGTTAGGTCTGGTACCAGATTCTCCATCATAGCAGGAGGTAGGCATTCCCAAAGGCCATATCTGAAGAGTTGGTGTCTAGCAATTTTCTGAACCAATACTAATCTATACTAACAAAAGGCACAAAATACAACAAATGAAATGAAACCCATACTTAGATATATCACAGTGAAATCACAAAAAACCAAAACATTTTAACAGCCACAGGAAAAGATTACTTTTAAAGGGGTGAAAAGTGAAGTGGACAGATGATTTCTATACAGAAACAACAGCAGTCAGAGATTAACAGAATGTTGTTTTTAATTTTCTGCAGGAAAATAGCTTCAACGTGGAATTCTGTCAGCAAGCAAAATACTGTTCAAATATGGACATAAAATAAATATATTTTATAAACAGAAGTTGAGAATTCATCACCAGAATATCCTCATTAAAGCAACTTCCAAAAGATATAATTTAGATACAAGGTAAGTAGTCCTACCTGGAATGTTTGAGGTATAAGAATAAATGCAGAACAAATAAGGTGGTAAATATATGGGCTAATAAAAATGAACTCCAATTATATAAAACAATTAGTGGGGAGAAATAAAAACACTACAAAGCAGACTTTAAAATCTGGCAACAATAATATAAAAGTTGGACAAAGGAAATAAATGGTGTTAATATATTCCAAAGTTCTTGTATTATCTGGCAGGAGGATAAATGCTTTGACTAACTTTTGGTTTTCCTATGGTAAATATATGTGGCATAACTTCTAGGGTAACAACCTAAAGAAAACAGAGTTACTTAATTTCCAAAGCTTAGGGGGAGAAGTAAAATGATTTTAAAAAAACCCAAAAAACACCAAGTTAGTAAAAGAGATGAGAGAGGAAAGAAAAAGAAAGCAAAGATGACAAAAATAGAAAGTACTAAAATAAAATAAAGATAACAAATCTCAATATACTTTGGATTACACTGAATATAAATGAACTAAATGGTCTAAAACAGAACCATATACTGTTTCTAAGAGACAGATCTATGGAAAACAGAAGTAATTAACAAAAAGATAACTAAAATATCCCCACATGTTTAGAAATTTAAAAATGTACTTATAACACATGGATTGAAAGAAGAAATAATGAAAATTAGAAAATATTTTGAAGTAAATAAGAGTGAAAATACTAGATATATCAAAGCTCATATGGTAAGGCTATGCCCGAATTTGGGAAAAATCTGTAACATTTAATAATCCATTCAAATTAAGAGAAATGAAAAGGTGCAAATTTGTGAGCTATGCTTCTATTTCAAGAAGATAGAAAAGGAATAGCAACATGAAAGCAAAGAAAGCAGAAAGAGAGAGGTAATAAAGTGCAGAAATAAAATACATAACAAATATAAAATTAAGAGAAAGATTAGTTATTTATAGGGTAATGAAACATAATACTCTGGTGGGAATGATAAAGACAAAACAGACAAGGTACAGATAATACTAGCATCAGTAATGCAAAAAGGGTTATCATACTTCAGATGTCATATATTATGGACACACTGCATCCAAAATACTTGAAAATTCAGAAGACATGGATACATTTATAGAAAAATGTAATTTACCAAAACTGTTTCAAAGAAGAAAAAGAAAATTTGATGAGTTCTATAACTGTTCAATGGAATTAACAATCAAAGATATTACCACAGAAATCCCAAAATACCACCACCACTACTCCAGGCCAAGAGAATTTCATTGGAGAGATCTACCAAATATTCAAAGAATAAACATTTCTAAAATACAAAGTTTATGCAAAAGCAGAAAGCACTGGTCTCCAATTTCTTGAGGCTGGCATAACTTTGATACTACAACTTAACAATGAAAGTTCAAGAATGGAAAGTTTCAGGTGAATCTCTCTAGTGAACATAGATGAAAAAATACTAAACAAAATACTAGCAAGCCAAATCCAGCAACACATAAGAATGTATTCCAACTGTACTGGTTTTATTATAGGAATGTAAACTTGGTACACTAGCAAAAATCTATAAAATTTATCCCACTAACAGATTAAAAAGAAAAAATAAAATGGTTACCTCAAATAATATAGGACAAGCTTTTATAAAATGCAGTATTTATGATAAAAACTAAGTAAAATGAGAAGGAAACTTCCTAAATCTAACATAAGTTATTCTCCAACACACAAAACATCATACAAAAGATAAAGATTGAAATCTTTCCTTCTGAAATTGAAGAAAAGGCCAAGAATCCTTGACTATCACTCTGATTCTGCATTGTACTGGTGATCTCATCAGTGTAATACGTGACAAAGGGAAATAAAACATATGATGACTGGAAATAAATAAAACTGTTATCTACAGAGATGGTATAATTATATATAAACAAAACCCAACACATGCATTAATGTCTTGTAGAAAGCAAAATGTACAGGTATGAACCAAAGTTGTAATAAGACTGGCTTTTAGACTAATTGTTTTTTAAAAAATGTATTAGTCTCTTAAATAAGGTAAAAAATAAAAAAGTAGAGTTATATTTTGTTTCCTATATAATGTAGGAGACTAATGCATTTTGGAAAAAATTGTTTATGTTTTTAGACACAATGTATAAAGGCATAATTTTGTGATATCAACAACTGAAAGGAGTGGGGACAGAGCTACACAGGATCAGATTTTTGGATGCTATGTGTAATCCCTATGGTAATCACAAAGAAAACAGCTATAAAATATACACAAAGAGAAATGAGAAAGGAACTCAAAGGTTTCATTAAAGAAAATCAGCTAAACATAAAAAGACAGTAATAAGAAATGGGAGACAAAAATACTGTGAAGTATACAAAAAACAAAAAGTAAGTCCCCCATTAGCTTTAAAAGAGGAGGAAATTCTGGCACACACTACAACATGGACGAGCCTTGGGGACTTTGTGTTGGGTGAAATAGGGCTGTCACAGGGGGACAAATACCATGTGGTTCCACCTATATGAGGTACTTAGAGTAGTCAAGGTCATGGAGACAGAGGTGAAGTGGTGGTTTCCAGGGGCCGGGGGAGAAGGAAGAGGGCACTAGGAGAATTTAGTTTAATAGGTATGGAGTTTCCAATTTTCAAGATGAAAAGAAGTTCCAGAGAAGGATGGGTCATGATAGTAACATTACAAAGCGAATATACTTAATACCACTGAAATGTATACTTAGAAATGGCTAAGATGGGGCGCCTGAGTGGCTCAGTGGGTTAAAGCCTCTGCCTTCGGCTTGGGTCATGAACCCAGGGTCCTGGATCGAGCCCCACATCCAGCTCTCTGCTCAGCAGGGAGCCTGCTTCCTCCTCCTCCTCTCTCTCTCTCTCTCTCTGCCTGCCTCTCTGCCTACTTGTGATCTCTGTCAAATAAATAAATAAAATCTTAAAAAAAAAAAGAAATGGCTAAGATGGTAAATGTCTTATGTATATTTTACCACAACTAAAAGAAAAAGTGGAATCAATCTAAAGGTCCATCAATTAGTGAGTGTATAAACAAAATGTGGTATATATCCATTCCACTGACTCATCAATAAAAATATACTCAATACTGATCTATGATGCAATATGGATGAATCTCAAAAACATTATACTGAGGGAAAGAATCTAGATGCAAAAGAACACATAATATGTGATTCCGTGTATAGGAAATGTCCATAACAGGCAAATCTACAGGGTCAGCAAGTAGATCACTGATTGCCAGAAACAGGACGTTGGTATTGCCCGCAAAGAGGCATGGCGGATTTTGTGGTTTGATGGAAATGTGCTGAAACCTGATTGAAGTGATGCTTGCACAACGCTGTAAAATTACCATAAATCAGTTAATTTTATGTTTAATGAAGTGAGCTACATAGTATGCAAATTATACCACAATAAAGCTGTTGAAAAATCCAAAAGAATCTACAGCTTTTTGTATTGAGCAAGGTTAGTGGTAAAAAAAATCAGTATCAAAAAGTATTTCCATTTCTTATAAAAGCAAAGGTCAGAAAATAAAATCAGAGGTTTTATTTATAATATAAAAATACTGAGGACTAAAAAATACCAATTAAATCTAACAAAGGCATGTAAGACTTGTACAAAGAAATTAATAAACCTTATTGAGAGGTGTTAAAAAGATGTAAACAAATGGAAAGATTCATGGCCAAAAGACTGGAATCTTTAAAATTTCAAATTATTTTAACTTGCTTCACATTTACTTAGAGAGCCAATGTAATCCCAATCAAAATCTCATCACATTTCTTAATGAAACTTAAGAACACAATTTTATGAATATGAATTTATATAAATATGGAAATGCCCATGGCTAACAATGGATATTTTTGAAAAACCGATTAACAGGAGTGGTTCTATCAGATATCAAATCACTTTTCTAATCTTGTGTTTGTTTTCAAAAGTATCTTCTAAAGCTATAAAGAACACAGCAGTATGGTAATGATATAGGATAGACTGACAAACAAGTGAAACATAAGAAAGCTCAGAAACACACACACACACATTTGGCAGAAATTATGACAAAGGGGATACTACAAAGTAGTGAGGAAATAACAATTTTGTCATTAAAGGATGCAGGGATTAACGGCTACCACTTGGGAAAAAACAGACTTCTACCTTACTCTGTACACAAAATCAATTCTGGATTAAATGAGAATTTAAATGTAGAAGGTAAAACTGTAAAGCTTTTGGCAGTTAAGCTGAAAGAGAATATCTTTAGAGGTCAGGATAGAGAGTTCTTAAAATAAGACACACAAAGCAGTTATCATAAAACCAAAGAAATAAATATGACTCCATTAAAATTAAAAACTATCAAAAGAGAGGAACTGGGGAAGAGAGAAATGATAAGCCACAGAATAGGAGAAGATATTTGCAACACTTTAAAAAAAGATAAACAACTCAATAGAGAAATGGTTAAAAAGCCTAAAGAAACACTTCACAAAATAAAAGTTCACAAGGCCAATAAACATATAAAAAGATGCTCAACTTTGGTAGAAATATGAGTTGCAAGTTAAAACTGCAATGAGAAACCAGTAGTCATTAGAGTAGCACAATTTAACACATCTGGTTTAATTCACTGAGTGAAGATGAGGATTATCAGAAATTCTCATATACTCTACTACTTGCAACAATGTAAATAGCTACAATTATTTTGGAAAACACTGAGGCATTTTCTACTAAGGTTGAAAATATGCATATCTTATGACTCAGCAATTTCAGTTTTAGGAATATGCCAGAAGAAGGAATGTCTAGGTGTATCAGGATAATATAAAGTAATAAAAATGAATTCCATTATCCAGTGTACTGCTAATGGGCATTTGCACTTTTCTTTTCTCTCTCTTTTTTTTTTTTTGGCGCCCATAGTTAGGTTTTATTTCATTTTAAAATTTTTATTTATTTTTAAAATTTCTTTTCAGTGTTCCAGAATTGTTTTATGTACCACACCCAGTGCTCCATGTAATATGTGCCCTTCACAATACCCACCACCAGGCTCACCCAACCTTCCACTCCCTTTCCCTCCAAAACCCTCAGTTAGTTCCTCAGAGTCCACAGTCTCTCATGGTTCATCTCCCCTTCCAATTTCCCCCAACTCCCTTCTCCTTTCCATTTGCATTTCCAAAAGCATTCTTGCAGCAGTTATATGTACAGTCTTAAAGCTATGGTTTATTTTTGCCTGGTTCCTTTCTTTCTTTCCTTCCTTTCTTTCTTTCCTTCCTTTCTTCCTTCCTCCCTCCTTTCCTTCCTGCCTAGTTCCCCCTAAATGAGCCACAGTGAAAGCTTTATGAGAACGAGATTAGTAATTCAGCAATGAAGTGGATAATGAAACTCTTGAACAGAGATCAAGTGAAAATCAACTCTGTGGAAACAGTATTCCATAACATAACTAAACAAGAACTCTCTTCTGCAGTATTTCTTTCTTAGATATGTGTAGTCATTATTTTTTAGTGTCAAGATTTACTACATCTTAAAAAAAGTAGATATATTTCAATATATAAACACTTACTATTATAGAATCTATAAACTAGGAATCATTAAAGATGTCATTTACTATTAATTTTGGTTACCAATCCCTTTACGTTCCAGCAGATACATTCCTCCAAAGTTGTTATTCATTGCTGAGCTTTGGATCTTTTCTTCTGCAGTGTATTTCCCACCTTCAACTCTCACACCAGATCAATGTTTATTCCTAACATCTATTATGTTTGAAACACTGAAAACTATGTTTTAAGTAATCAAAGAAGCCTTTTGTTATCCAAAGAAGCCTTTTAGTTCACTGGGAAGAGTTTTACCTAAAGATGGATGACTTTCCGATCCAGTATCACCTTGTTAATATTATCAGTAGGTATTAAAGGAACTGAGTGATTATATGAAATAACCACAGCTACCCCTCACACCTATCAGAATGGCTAAAATCAACAACATAAGAAACAGCAGGTGTTGACAAGGATGTGGAGAATAAAGAACACTCATGCACTGTTGGTGGGAAAGTAAACTAATGCAATCACCCTGGAAAACAATGTGGAGGTTCCTCAAGAAGTGAAAAATAGGACTTCTGTACAATCTAGCAATTGCACTACTGGGTTTTCCCCCAATGAATACAAATACACTATTTCGAAGGGACACATGCACCCCTATCTTTATAGCAGCATTATTCACAATAGCCAAGATATAGAAGCAGCCCAAGTGTTCATCAGTTGAAGAATGGATAAAGAAAATGTGGTATGTATGTGTACATATACATATACACATACAATGGAATATTACTCGGCCCTAAAAAAAGAATGAAATCCTGCCATTTATGACATGAATGGAGCTGGACAGTATAATGGTAAGTGAAATAAGTTAGTCACAGAAAGACAAATACCATATGATTTCACTCATATGTGGAATTTAAGAAACAAATGAGCCAAGGGGAAAAAAAGAGACAAACCAAGAAACAGACTCTTATAGAGAACAAACTGATGGTTAAGAGAAGGGAGGAGAATGGGGCATTGGGCTATATAGCTGATGGAGATTAAGGAGTGCACTTGTGATGAGCACTGGGTACTGCATGGAATTGCTGAATCACTATATCGTATGCCTGAAACCAATATAATGCTGTATGTTAATGAACAGGAATTAAAAACTTAAAAAAATGTTAATTGATAGCTACACAACAAAACAAAACAACACGGCTAACAAAGTTTCATGTTTTCAAATTTATTCTGCATATTTTCACTAAAATAAGTATTTCACTCAATTTCTTTTTATGATTATAGCCCATCTGGTTTAATGTCACCAGTGTGTTCCCATCTTCCCCTAAGGTGATTCAAGTCTACTCTTTTTTTTCATCTTCACTCTGTTCTGATCTTTTATGTATACCACATGTGGGGACAACTCTATTTTGTGTTCTGCCTCTGTTTACGTTTTGGAGGAAAAATAATTTGTGAGAATCACTGATTTGTCTATAATTGAAAACAACTATACAAATTTTCCTTCCCAGAGCACTTACTTTACAGGTTATTTTAGAAGAATGAACCAGAGCATTTAAGATGATTTCAGATGTAAAAATTCGATTTATAGGACATTTGTTGCATAAATTAAGGTGTTTAATGGTCAAAAATATTTCTTATATATGAAAATACAAATGTACAGAATCTAAGATCTGTAAGACTTAAAGTCTAAGATATCTATAATTTTTGAAGATGTTCTTTGATCTTCCTGAATAAAATATCCTACCAAAAAATATGGATGATCTTACAACTCACAGACTCCTATGTAATAATGGGACAACTCCAGGGAATCATGTAAAAATTCCTTAATAAAATGTGATTATTCCTGAAGTCACAAGTTGTAAAGGGCCTTAACAATCTTTCTAGCCCAGATGAAAGCAATAGATAGGGTTGTGTTAAAACTATTTTGACAGACTCCAGGCCAATTACATTCTATATTCTATGTGCTCTCTTTTGGAAAAGTACTTTGCTCAATACTTCAGAGAATACAAACTAAAACAAAACACATTCACTATCAATAACCTCCTGGGAGTAATTAGCTGATATGTACAAGTTACATATACAATATTAAGCCAAGCCTAAGCCATCCAAGAAAAGTATTTTAGAGGTTTAGAGTTGGATAAAGATTACAAGAGTCAGAAATATTTCTTAGTAAAACATACGAATAGGCACTATAAATGAAATGTTTGTAAGTGTATATGGGTATGTGTGCAGACATAGATATACCTATACCATAAAAAGCCACCTGTCAGTTCAAGTCAGGTCTCGTTACCCGAACTGTAGCCACCTAACTTAGGAAAATTCTACTGTTAGAGTTTTTCAAATCTAAAATTGCAGACAGTGGATTATGGATCTTTATAAATTTTTTAAAGCTTCGAGTTTCCTCATGTGTAAAATGGAGAGTGTGATGGTTAATTTTATGTGTCAACTTGTCTGGGCCATGGTGCCCAGGTGTTTAATCAAGCACTACTCTGGATGTTTCTGTGAGAATATTTTAGTTTTAGTTTTTTATTTTTTTAAAAAACATTTTATTTATTTATTTGTCAGAGAGAGAGAGCACAAGCAGGGAGAGGAGTTGAGGGAAAGGGAGAAGAAGGCTCCCCATTGAGCAGGAAGCCTGATGCGGGACTTGATCCCAGGACTCTGGGATCATGACCTAAGGTGAAGGCAGACACTTAACTGACTGAGCCACCCAGGCGTCCCTATGAAATGTTTTAGATGAGATTTATATTTAAATCTTTGAGTAAAGCAGAATGCCTTCTATAATGTGGGTGGACCTCATATAATTAGTTAACGGCCTAACAGAACAAAAAGCTTACTTCTCCCAAGCCAGAGGGAATTCTGCAAGAGATGACCTTCTAACTTGAATAGTAACAATGGCTCTTCAGGTCTCCAGCCTGAATGTCTTTAGACTCAAATTCCAACTCCTTCCTGAATCTCTAGCTTGTCAGTTTTTTCCCCTCAGAAACACTTTAAATTTGCTAAGCTCCACAAGCACATAAGCAAATTCCTTAAAATAATTGTTTTACACTTAAACACACATACATCCTATTAGTTCTATTTCTCTGGAGAACCCTAATACAGGGAATATTAGAGCATTTACTTCATAAAGTTTTTGTGATCATTACATGAGTTTGTAAAGTGTCAAATAGTATATATTCAACAAGTTATAGTTATCATAAATGTAATCTTTAGACTGATGTTCATTTAAGTCTATTTTATATTATATGGTTTCCTATTTCCTTATGTAAACATTATGAACTGCTCAACATCACTAAGTTATGATAAATACATGATGGCAGCTTTGGACAACAACAATTTAGCTAAGCTGGAACTACATTTCCCAGCATTCCCTTCCCTGCCTGGTCCTGGGTTGGTGTTGACCATAAAAGAAATTTGTGCAACAGGCTCTGAAGGGTGACAGGGCACCTGGCACTGTGGCAATTCATGCATATTGTTGCTGATATGTTAGGTCACTATGTTGGTGTGGAGCATTACTTGGATCCACAGAAATTCTGTCTTCTACCTCTTGGCAGATGTCTTCTTTCAGCCTCTTGAGTCATGTGCAGAAGCACAGTAAATGGTACCAGCTTTTCCTGCAGGTCTCAATGGCAGTAGTTGGAGATGATGACGGATAAATGAAAACAGGGTTCCAGTCTGTCCTTAGAGTTGCTTTCATTCATATCCAGCTTTTCTTCATGACTGCTAGCTTAGCTGGCCCATAGTGACTTCAGGCTTAACAACGGATGCATTGCATTGACTTCTCTACCAGCTCCCACAACTGTGTCAGACCTAATTCCCAAAATAAATCCCATATTCTATATCACTCCGGGTAGCTCTGTTTTCCTGAACAAACCCTGATACATATAGGAATTGGTTTCAATTCCAGAAGTAGTCCCGGAGGAATATAACCTCACGAATGAGTACTCTAAACTGGTTCTGGATTATCTGGAATTGGTTCTCTGCTTTGATTAATTTAAAGTCCACTGATAAAGGATACAGTGGTAATCCATGCTGTACAATGGCAAAATACTTAAATTATCACCTATATAATCAAGCGCCTATAAAGGATAAATTTTTGAGTGACCAAGTAGTTAAGGACATAAAACACTACCGAATGAAGAACATAATGGGACTTCTAGGTACACTGGAGAACTTTGAGGATCCACAATAAAGAGCTCAGAGTTTTAAATTCTGAGCTCAAAGTCCAGGTTAGGGACCCGAAAGCTCTTATGACTACCTTAAAAGAAACCCTATCTCCTCCGGTTGCAAAGCTGAGATTTCTGATAATCAAATGCAAAGTCTAACCCTGTATGTGACTAAATTATAACACAAACTGAATTCCCAACCTTGCAGGGTCTCTCTTTCCCTGAAAATTGAGATGGGAATATGTGTTCAGACAGACTCCAGTGAAGCTGGTCTTGAATCCCTAAATTCTAGTATGTCTCCTTTGCCAGTAGAAGCAGTCCTTCCACACTATATGGAAAGGTAAGTATCCTCTGCCTAAGGAGTTCGTAACAGTCTCCCCTGAAGGAGCTGCTTTACAAGGAAGAGATGATTCCCTTCAGGATTCACTTCGCCATCATTCATTCTTTCATTCACTACTTCTATATCTATAGCCAGTCAAGTCTGATAGGCTCTAGGGAATGACCTTCAAAACAAGACCTGTGAGGAGGCAGAATACCCAAAAATCATTACACGATTCTGCCATTTTTATGTAGACAGAACCTGGGGAGTATGTGCGAGAATGGATCCCAAGGATGCCGTATTAGAGAGGAAGAAATAACATTAGATTAGGCCAAATTTTTCAATGTGGGCTCACAAAGCAGAAATTATGGATTCAGGTTAGCTCAAGTGTCTTGATTTGTTTGGTTAGCTGAACATAATTTGGGCTCAAGGGTGACCTATATTGAATGATATTGAAATGTAAGAAAATCCTTGTTATGGTGTAAAGCAAGGTTAGTCAACTTTGGCACTTCTGATATCTTTGGCTGGAAAATCATTTGTTGTGAGGAGCTGTTCTGTGCATTATAGGATGTTTAGCAGTATCCCTGGCATCTGTACACTAGATCCGGAATCATCCCTACATGTCTTTGGATATTTTCAAGACAAATGTTCCAGGGAGGGGAGAAGGACAGAGTAATCCCCATTTGAGAATCAGTAGTGTAGAGGAAGTTACTAAAGGCTGGGGAGACTGGAAGAATGTAGCCAGTTTTTTTTTTAAATATAAAAGCAGCTCATCCATCCTTCAACTCTGGCCCTCAGGAGGATCCAAAGGACATTTTCTCCACAGAGACTGAGTGAAATACAGTCATGAGAGTTGTTCCAGTATCCCTGCGGAGCTCTGTAGTGTTTCCTGAATTCAGTGTTGATGATAGGATTCTCAATGGCAAGGGTGATGTAGCAGCCTTAAATCTCCAAAGAAAATGTGCTCATCATTACTAGAATGGGTAGCAGAGTTGAAATAGTTACCAGGAGAGTTTGATCTGCAGAGATCTTTGGGATCTGCTAGTTTGATCACTGTGACCCTAGAACTGAAATTGATGGGTAATCTACTACTTGACTTGGAGAAATAGAAAAGCAAACCTGACTTGAATCACTATAAGAAAGTGTTACAGCCCTATAACCATTTCTCAGACTTGAGTCAGGTCACAGACTCAAAGCCTCTTGAATAAAGAAAGGGGTTGCAGGTTCCTTTAAAAGGAATCTGTTATACATCCATATACATAGCCTTCCCCTAAGAGATCTGTGAAGACCTAATATCCAAAATTAGGTGACCAAGCAGTGGGGTGCAATGGGTGACCACGCAGTGAGGAAGGAGGAGTCCAGACACCTTCAGGATTACTGGACACTGTTGCTGAAAAAATTCCTAGAGACCCAAATATCACTGTGGCCCACTAACCAGGACAGGTTTACGCAGATCAGGTCATCAACGAACTCTTGGCTTAAGTCTCACAACTAGTGTTTCTATAATCCTATTCTGTGTTTATTTCCCTGGTTCTGGGATACATAATCAGAACAAACACATTGAACTACTAACTAGCAAAATCCCTATGTTGGTTCCCTAACCAATGAAGTAAGGGCTATTATAGTAGTGACTAAAGGAAAAGTACAAGAAAAGTTTGATTTTCTCCTTTATCTTTTTTCAGAAAGAGCCGGTTCTATAGGATATTCTAAAGGTGACCAAAGGCTTTTTGAAATTTAGTATCATTCTGAAGTCATGGATTTTTAATATATTTGACATGTTTCAATTTACTGCAGACGTTCTTTTTGATGTTCAAATTGTTCCCACATCAGCCAGAGGGGGCGTACTTAAGTTGGCTCCTGGGTCCTTCTGACATGTGCCAAATAATCTTGATACCTTCCTCCCCTTTTGTCTTCTAGGTTCATATTGTACTTTCCTATCCTAGATCTGTAATCAATCATTTCTCTAGAGAGTCTGGGTTTCTTTTAGGATATCTCATAGCAACAGAATAATGGTCAGTGCCTCTTAGGTCATCCCTTAAGTGGAGAGAGTGATATCAGTGTCCCTTAAGTGGACAGAGCCAGGAAATACATTTTTTTATGAGTAAAACACATCATGAGTTCCCATGATAATATTCCCAATTTCAATGCAGAAATACAAGTTTTATTTGGGTCTCTTCCTTCTTATTATAAAAATCCTGGTTCTTAAAGGCATTTCTACAATTATTCAATTCCTTTATCTTATAACTATAAGATTCAGAGTAATAGTAACATCAATATTATTTATGATGATATAACTACTAAAAACAGTTTATGGTTTTTTACATTCGCTTTTATCCTTAGGATTTATCTCAGTAGGGATATACAGTTTAATTACTGTGTTTAATGTCACCTGAAATAATTTATTTGTGTAGTTAAGCCATCAACTTTCTACATAATTAAGTTCATTTGTTTAATTTTACTTTTGATTTTTAGGTTTTTAAAAAATTTTTATTTAAAAGATAATTATATAAACATTTATATAGTGTCAAACTCAAGCCTATATATCTATGACGAGGTTCATTCAAAGAAGTCTAGCTTTACTCTTTTCTCTCTCCTCATAGATAACTATTTTAATTACTGTTTTGGTCACCTATTTTTAAGAAGAGAATGTACACATATGTGTATGAATGTAGTGTATGTATAGCATATTTGTATATATATGTACACACACACACCCATAAACTTTCCCATCTTAAAGGGCAGAATACTCTACATACTATACAGAATTTTTTTTTCCACTTAATATACTTAGGATACTGCTCCAAGTGCTAGGATTTTTATCTGTACTACACTGAATCTATAGATGGCTAGACGGGGGAAGTTGTTAACAAATTTACAACATTGAGTATTCTGATCAATTAACCTGATCTCTATTTACTTAGGCCTTCTTCAGTCTTCCTGATATCATAGTTCCCATGTAGAAGTCTCACACATTGTTAGATTTATTTCCAAGCATCTGATGTTTTTTGATGCATTGTAAATTTTACTGAAGTTTTGTTTTGAAATATTTGTTGCAGATATGTAGAAATACAATTGATTTTTGTATATTAACCTATTATCTATTAATTTTGGACTTACTATATGTAGTCATGTTTTATATACACTATATATACATTCTATATATACTCTATATATACAGTTTATATATACTATATATACAGTCATCTGTGTCTGTTTTCCTCCTTCCTTTCTAGTTTTCATACCTTTTCTTTCATTTTCTTGCCACAGTGCACTGATAAGGACTTCTCATACAAATATTAATAGAAGTGGTAATAATGAACTTTTTTATCTTCCCAATCTTCAAAGGAAAATTACTAACATTTTTTGGCCATTAAAAATAATGTTTGCTTTAGAACAGATAACTTTATAAAATTAAAAGAAATTCTATTCCTCATTTGCTAGAGTTATTTTGAAATATAAATGGATATCAAATTTTATCAAATGATTCTTCTGTATCTATTGAGAAGACCTTATGATTTTTCTTTTAAAAAAAGTTAATGTGGGGGCGCCTGGGTGGCTCAGTTGGTTAAGCCTCTGCCTCCGGCTCAGGTCATGATCTCAGGGTCCTGGGATGGAGCCCCGTGTGGGGCATTCTGCTCAGTGGAGAGCCTGCTTCCTCCTCTCTCTCTGCCTGCCTCTCTGCCTACTTGTGATCTCTCTGTCAAATAAATAAATAAAATCTTAAAAAAAAAGTTAATGTGATAAATTATATTAACTTATTTTCTAATGTTTTAATAATTTTGCATTCCTGGGATAAGGCAAAATTGGTAATAATTATTTGTTAGTTCTCTAATGCTCTTAGTAGATGGGTTTTATAATCCATCTAACTTTTTTAGTTGTGGTGGAGGTTCAAATTGCTTAGCTCACCATTAAACTGGAAGCAGAAATTCTCTACTTCTCTTAAATTCATTCTAAATACATTTTTATTTCACCATTCTACCAAAACTGCTCTTATCATAGTTCACAAAGACCATCAAAGGGTGCCAAACTAAAAGGTCCATTCTCTGTCTTCACTTTTCTCAACCAGTCAGTAGCATTTTATAAAACAATGGTTAAGAGCATATTGTCTTTACTGGCCATTTTGCTAGCTATGTGACTTTGAACTGGTTCCTTAACCTTCCTCAGCTTCAGTTTCTCTGTAAAAATAAACAATAATGTTATCCACTTTGTAGGGTTGTTGTGAAGATTAAGCACACGTAAGTCGTTCAGAACAGCAAACATGTTATGTGCGAATAAGTAAATATCACCTATTATTATTGCTTATACTCCTGAAAAAAATTTTTTTTAACCATTCTATCTTGATTCTTATTTCTCTAGGTATTCTTTCTCAGTCTCTTTCAATGGAATTTTCATCTCTCCAGACTTGGAACTCAGACCTCAGACAGCTTAATTTACCTAGACTTCCTTTCTACATGTTCTCATCCCATGACTTTAAAAATTACGTGTACAGTACTGACTCCCACATTTATAGCTCCTGCTGCAATCTCTTCCCGGAACTCCAAACTTACAGACTCAGCTGACTAGTTGATATCCTGATTTAAATGTTTTCTAGGCAGGTCATATTTAACATGGCTCAAACTTTTTTTAATGATCTCCAACCCTTTAAAACCTAATCCAAATTACATTTTATGTATCAATTATACAGTACTTGCCTACCTTCTCCCTTTTACCTTTGCCCCTCTTCAGTCTATTCAAACTGTAATCAAACTGATTTGTTGAACATTTAAACTTGATCATTTCACTTTGCTCAAAGCCTTCTAAAGCATCCCCATTGCATTCAGCATAAAAGCTCAAGTACTTTCTGGGCAGGGGTCAGCAAACGTTTTCTTCAAAGGCCACAGAGCAAATACTTTAGGCTTTGCAAATCAATCAAATTCTGTTGCAACCACAAAACATTTTTATGCTATGCTTATATGCAAAGACTGTTAAGATTCTAAACTGCTGGGGTGCCTGGGTGGCTCAGTGGGTTAAAGCCTCTGCCTTCGGCTCAGATCATGATCCCAGGGTCCTGGGATCAAGCCCCACATCAGGCTCTCTGCTCAGCAGGGAGCCAGCTTCCTCCTCTCTCTCTCTCTGCCTGCCTCTCAGCCTACTTGTGATCTCTATCTGTCAAATAAATAAATAAAATCTAAAAAAAAAAGGATTCTAAACTGCTATTTCCAACAAAAATTATTATATTTTGTAGAATATGTGTAAAATTTACAAAAATATATAGTATGAGTTCTGGTTTATAATGCTTAATAATTTTCAAAACAGCTCAATAAATATTCACTTAATAAAAATACAAGATATTTTAAAGAACATTATGGCAAGGACATTAAATGTTAATTTATTCTGTAAAATGTATCAAACAATAGGGACTTACTTTAAATTACCGATTCTAATTTCTGCACTTTCAGTAAGTTTCTTTGTTTCTTCTTTCCACCTATTGGCCGCCTTCTGTTGAGTCACTAAGAGATGCCTCAGCTCAACAGTGGAATTTCGATTACTGTCTTCCAGCTCTCTCAGTTGAACTTCAAATCCATGTTCCCTTATTGAAAATTCATGTTCCATTGTACTGATCTAAGGAATAAAATGAACATAGTATCTTCTTTTTCTTTTCTGATATTGTAGGAGATACACCGATCAATGATAATACACAAAAGAAATCATTCATTGTGTTGTCTGTGGCACAGAAATGTTTGGATAAGAAATCTATATAAAAGTTAAGTTTATAATATGTCTTCATCACAAATGAAGACTTATCCTCTATTGTGTATTTATATGTAATTATATTTATTATGCCTAAATTTATAATACAACATAAATTTAGTGAAACCAGAATTATGATGGACCATAATTTTTTTGCAACACTTTCCTCAATACCTTAAAATGTCAGTAGGAAGAAAGTATACTATCTAATATAAACTGCTCTTATTATCTACTTTAACTTGTTATTAGAATCCATGGAAAATATTCATGTTGTCAGTAGCTGAGAGTTTTTTACTCAAGCCATTAAAAAAAAGTTTACAGAGCTATGACCTTTCCAAGTATACCACCCTCTTGGCACCTTAATGTATTCAACAACTCAAAATCTCAAGTCACCTCATATTAATTTCAAACTGTCTTTCAAAGAGTTTTGTAAAGAAAATCATATACAAGAAGTTCTTTACCACTTTTGTTGTGATATAAATAAATTTTTTTTTTTTAGGAAAAAAGACTATAATGATTATCAGAATCTCATATGGAAATATCTTCCATGATTTCTAGGTAATTTATGTCATTACAGTAAAAATACGTTAATGCAGAATAAACATAAGTAGATGCTCTTTGGATACTCTAGAAGCTTTCTTGACTGGGGATCAGGGAGAGAATGAAGCTCTAATGCTCTCTGGCATTCAATGTATGTAAGGAATTGCCTTCTCTTGCATGCATCTAGAATGAAACTACCTATTACCATCCTTGAGTCAGTTGAGAAAATAGTTACTAGAACAATTTCTTTGGTGTACTCTAGGGCCATCTTTATCTTACTATACTAAAGAAATACTACAAAGAATATCTTGAGGTATTTTAAAGTAGTATGCCTTAAAAATCATCACAGCTGGTATAGATTCTAATAACTTGTTAAATATGTATATATTTAATATATATAAAATATATAAACAACGTATAAATATATAATTTTCAAGATCAAAAAAGGATGAATCAGGGACTCAACTTTCTCAACACCGAGGAAAATCCAACAACAGCAAAATCCATGGTTTATGGGATAAACTGCAAACACGGTGTTCTTACTACTTCTGCTTAAATGCAATGTGTTTCCTAAATTGCTTAAATTTTTTTTCTCAAATAGTACACAAGTGGAAATTTAAGACTTTATAAATATTGGCCCCGGGAAAACCACCTTGGATTTATTAATTCTGTATTGTATTACAGCCTCCTGAGGCTCCTTGACCCTGCTACTTTATTAATTTTTGTATTATTGGATTCTGTACGTTTAGATTTGAATACACTCCTTTTCCTTCTTTGCCTCAATCTCAACTTTGTCTGGAGAAACCATGGTTATGTTAGGCGGAATTGTGTATTTCTGTCTGCATCTCTCTCACATAGATATTACAAACTGATATATGTATCTATGCAGTTTTAGAAGTCAGCCTGCCTAGTTAACTCCCCATTTCCTCTTGGAACATCTATTTGTAATATGACAAGCCTTGTTTTGAGGTCCTTCAATGATAACCTGGTCTCTGCCTACTTCTACAAGCTTGTGTTGTGCCACTACTCCCTTCTCTTTCTTTGTTTCTGTCACAATGCCTTCTCATTCTTGGCTCATTTTGACATGTTTTTCCTTTGCCTGAAATAATCTTACCCCTGTTGCTTGTCTTAGGTATTTTATTCAACTTCTAAAACTTAGCTCAATTATTGCTTCTATCTAGACAAAATCAGTTCCCTGTTACAAGCTTATAAACACATAAGCCCTAAGTTTTTCCTAAAGTGCATTTATTAGTTTGTAAATATATGTTTAAAGTTTGTCCATCTCAATGCAAAAATTATGTCTTTAAGGAGGGGCTTTGGTCAGAGGGACCATGTCTTCATCACATCCTCAGCACCTGAAACAGGAAAGTTACGAAAACACTTGTTGTAGACAGAGTGAATGATGGCTTTTTGCTATCAAAATTTAGTCTTTAAACACACCCCAGATCCTTTAGTTGATAACATTTCAATTATTAAAGTGGACAGGCTGGCAGTGATGTTGGAAGACTATGGGCTATAACCAGGTCTCCTGTAACAAAAATATGACTGATGATTAAATTCAGTATATTGGTAGAGGAAGAAAGTACTCATAGTCTCCCTCCCTTTTTCTTTTGTGTTCTTCCCCTGCAGAGAACCACTCACACAGACTGGAATGCTAAAACTATCCATTTCCTAATTTTATGAACTTATAAGGAGCATTTAGACACAAAGAAATGAGAGCCCTGGCAGAAAGAACAGAGACGTAAGAAAAGGAGAAAGCTGGGGCGGAAAGGAATGCAGTGGCCTTAAGATCAAATGAAAGTTTCATATAATAAGTTGTAAGGTTCTCAGCCAACTGACCTCTCAATATCCAACTGTCTTGATCTGTTTGGCTCCTTTCAGTCTGTCTATGGAAGATCACACTCTTTTTCAAGAGGAAGAAAAGCAGTGACGTGTGGCACTAGGTTCCTATGTTGGCAAAGAAGGAATCAGCTAAAAAGCAGCAGTTATCTGACAGTGATCCTCCTTTATAAAATAGACTTTATAGCTATCTAGTTAGCTAAGAGGTTCTGCCCCTTATTTACCAATAATTCTTAAGCTAGATGCAGACTTGGCAAAAAGGCTGCAGTTTTGGTGGGATTCGTGGGATAGATAAGCTTTTGGTCATTCTTTTGTTGTCTAAAACATCAATTACTATCCTGAACTATTAAAGATAGACAAGCAAAATGTAGTACCAGGTAGGGGAGAGTCACTGACTCCTCTCTTCCCATTATAAAAACCAAAACCCCAAAGCAGATGTATATTGTAAAATAATGGAAAATTTAAAAAATTAAAAACAAATATAAGGTCTCTGTAATCTACAACTCAGAATAACTACCTCTCTTTCTACATCATTGTTTTTATGAATTTTAGAATTTAGATTAGTGTATATAGAATTGCAGTATATATATATATATATATATATATATATATATATATATTCAAGTGTTTTTCTTATTATTTTTAAACTTAGAACATAGCAATATAAAAGTATTATACATTATTTAGAAATAATTTTTAATGATGACTCAATAAAGTATTTTGCAGATATGTACCATTTCATTGTTCCTTTATTTCTAGATAGGTTGTTTCTAATTTATAATGAATAATGTTGCAATTAATTTTTAAAATTATGAAATATTCTAATTATTTTCTTATGAACAAATTTTAGACTCTGTACCATTTTAAACTCTCAGCTGCACACTCACTCACACTGGTAACTATCCAGTTAATCAACAGTGAATTTAAACTTTTAAAAAGTTATTTATTAGCAATTTGTTTCCTTAGTTTGTGAATTCTGTTCATGTCTCATACATGTTTTTATTATAGGTTACAAATATTCACCTTTAATATTTTTCAAAGCTCCTTATATATAAATGGTTTTTGTCTTCTGTCATATTTATTAAAATTATTTCCCCCAGTTATTTCCTTTCTAAAAGGGGTTCTAAATATTTAAAAACTTTATATACTTAAGTCTATTAATATATTCATTTGCAATTTCTTCCTTTTTTTTGGTCTCGCTTGTTAGAAAAGTTCTTTTCCATCTACCAGGTATACATTTGCCTACATTTCCTACTGTTTTATAGTGTCACTAGTAGCTTTTAGTTATTAATCCATATGAAATTTATAATATGAAACTTAAAATATAAGAGGAAGATATAACATTTTTTCACCAAAGTACTTGGACTTAATTTTATTATGGAAATGTTTTAGTATGAGAACTTTTAAGCATACACAAAATAGAATATTACAATGAATCCCTATATGCATATCACCCAGCTTCCATAAGCATCAAACTCAAAACTATTCTTGTTTTATCTACAATCCTACTGACCTTCCTTTGCCAAGATTTATCTTTTGCTTATAATGAACTACACAAGTCTTAGGGATACAGTTCAAGTTTTACACATTTACTGACATACCAGAGTCACCACCCTGATTTAGATACTCCTGGTGGCTCCCTCATATGCCCTTCTAATCATTAGTCACCCTTTGAAATAGTAACTGCTATTCTGATCTCATCCTCATAGGTAATTATGCCTATTTTTCACTTTCATATAATGAAATTAAGGGACTATGAGCTTTTTTATATCTGGCTTCTTTGTTCAACATTAGGTCTATGAAGACTCATCCATTATTACTTATAGACATAGCTCATTCTTTTTTATTCCTGTATCTATTTCATGATATGAGTACAACGCCATTTATTTATGGAATCTCCTGTGGATGGACACTTCAGTTGTTCTCAATTTTTGACAGGATTAAAACTTCCATGAATATTCTTATATGAATGTTTTCATGAACATAAGCACTCATATCTGTGGGTATGAAGCCAGCATTATTTGGCATTGTATGTATGTATATCCAACTTTAAAAGACACCATTAACTGGTGGTTATATCAAGTTACATTCCCAAAGTATTATATGGAAGTTCCAGTTGCTTTATATCTTTGTCACACTTGATGCTCTTAGTTTTTTTAAAAATTTTAGCCATTCTGGTAAGTATGCTATGGAACCTCATTGTAATTTTAATTATATTTTGTTGATAAATAATGCAGTTGAACGTTTTTTCATATATTCTCTTTTGTGAAGTGCATATTTCAGTTTTTTGCTGAAATATTTTTGGAAATAAGGTACCTGTTTTTCCTTATTAATTGCTGTTTTATCATTATTAATTAGTAACAGCTTTTATATTCTAGATATAGTCCTTTTTTGTTTGTATTATATATATAAACATGCATCTATATATTATTATAGTATAAATGTATGTGATACATGTATTATCTATATTTTATGTATTGCAAATACTTCCTATATTATAAATACTTTCTCTCACTTTCTTAATGGTATCTTTTTTTTTTTTTTTTTTTTTGGACAATTTAGGTTGTGATTTTTAATAGGCAAAACTAGCAAACCAGACCCAGCATTGTACTTAATGGTGTCTTTTGATGACCCAATAATATTAATATAATGAAATCCAATTAATCTTTATGTTATGCTTTTTGTGTTCACATTAAGAAATTCTTTCTTACCCAAGATCATGCAGATTTTTCTCCTTTGAAACTCCACTGTTTTATATGTTGCATTTAGGTCTACAAGGCAGCAAAATTAATTTAAATGTATGGCATGATACAGAGGTCAAGGTTTATTTTTAAAATATGGACCCAACTGATCTAGCATCATTTATTATAAAGATAATTCTTTCCATATTGAACTACAGTGATGCTTTTGTTATATATGAGGTGATTATGAAAAATGTTTGTTCCTGGACTCTGTTTTGTTCCATTGCTCAACCCAATTATTATATTGATAGCACACTGTCTTAATTACTGTAGCTTTATATCAAGTCTTGAATCCCCAGAGACTAAAGCATAAAGTAGAAACTTCTCTGTATAAGGCTCTCTTTCAGAGTTCAAGCTTTTATAAATAACTACAGTGTTTGATGCTTGCAGTAGGAGGCATTCAATAAATATGTGTTGATATGAATTAGGTTGGAATGTAACTTCTTATGAGTATACAGCAACAAAAAACAAAGTGAAACATGAATATTGCCACCTCATATTCTTTCTATGAAACTGGAAGATACAGTTCTTTATCATAAAGAGTTAATGACAACTTTTATAAAAGTTGTATGGAATGGGGTAAGGCAAGCAACATGTTCAAAATGACATCTGTGCTTCTTGAAACTCCCTTAAACAGGTTATATCATTCCTATTTTCAAAGTAAAGTTAAACATTAACATGAGGAAGGGGAGGGGAGAATGAAAATAAAGGAGAATGTTTTTCCAAAGGAGACTTTTGTCCCTTGCCTTCCCCCTTGCATGGAAATTTCAGACCATATATGAGAGGTTCTCAGAGGATACTAATGTAGCACCCTCTATAAAGCTAGTTTTAGACTTCAGTTTTTAAGAGGCTATTATAGAAGAAGAGAGGATGGCAGTCTATAAAGTTATCTAATCTATAGTTTTGCTAGCACTGCTTAAATTGCTTTGGCAAGAATATCAGTGTATTTCACGGTTGCAAAGAATTCTATGTGTGTATGGATAGTGAAAGCAATCATTTTCAAGTATGCTTGCCAAATTCTACAATACGAAAAAGACTGGTTAATGCTCTGCATTATGATTTAGTGCCATCTGATGAAAAGGCCAAAAAAAAAAAAAAGACTTAAAAATGTTTTACTGGGTCTCTCTAAATATTTTTTATATTTTGACTTTCCCAAGAACACACTTAACTCTAACTAGGCTTCAAAATACCTTTAATTTGGCTTTTTTTTGAGCCTCGAGAGCAATCTTTCTTAAATCTTCAGTCTCTTTCTGTAACTGTTCATTTTCTTGCTGAAGTTTCAGCCTTTGTTCACTGACAAATCCACAGTTCTCTCTCTCAGACTGCAATACGTTTTGAAGTTTCTGAATCATTTCTTGGCAACGTGATATCTCTTCCGAGGAACTGATTTAAAGAACAAAAGGAACCTTTAAACAATGATCTGCAATGAAAGTCAAGAAGTTATGTTTTATAGTACAGACTTTTGTATTCTTTGCTCTGACCCATTTCTCTTCACTGTAGACTTTCACTATGTAGTTTCACAATATTGTATTATCCCAGGCAAATACAACCAATTTAGCAATCTCAACTAATAAACTAAACTGTTACCACTCACCTAGAAAATCTATGTGAAACTTCTTTTCAAATTTTTGCTAACTGTGAGAATCACTGTGTAACGAAGACTTCAAGGGTATAAACTGAAACTAATAGTAAGGAAGGTGAAGTAGGTAATGATCAAAATTCTTTTATCACTTAAATCAACTCCATAGGAAGACATATTAGCTGTCCGTATTACTAAATTATAATAAGACCTATTTCATATTTTCCTGTTATATGACTTAAAAATGTTTCTTAAAAAATAAACTTCCAGTTCTATAAACCTTTTGTTTTATCAATTTAAACAGGTTATATTTCTTGAACTTTTTCAACAATGGATTACTGGGTGACACAAACTTCAAACATGTATATGGCTTCAATATATTACTAATTTTTATTCCTATCTTTAAAAATTTCCATCTTTTCAATCCAGCTAATCAAATACTGTGAACATTGCCCTGGTCAATAAGTGTCCGAGGGAATATATAAGGTCTTTTATTTCCATAATACTTTGGCTCTTTTTTCCTATTTCAACTTTGGCTGATAAAGTTCCTAATGATAGATCTAGGCTACAATCATCAAAGGATGATAAAATCAGAAAGATGCTAACATCAGAAATAATCACACACTATATGCCTCCAAACTGAAGTCCAAAAATATATCATTTATGAAGAATTCTTACAAAAAAATGTAAAATGGATCAGGCTAAGCCTCTTGATTTGATTACTAGTTTTTAGGAATTACATGGACAGAGAAACAAGATAAATGGCATCACATATATGCATGTGGGAAGAGGAAACTAGAATACAAACAGCCTAGGTTTTCAACAAATTGTAAGAAAAAAATAGAGAATAGGGGAGATAACTAGATCTATTTACTATCCCCCTTCTACATCCATTCATCTGTTGATGGACACTTAGGTTGTTTCCATATCTTGGCTACTGTAAATAATACTGCAACAAACATAGAAGTGTAGATATCTTTTTTGAGACAGTGATATTGTTTCCTTTGGATATATACCCAGAAATGGATCATATGGTAGTTTTTAAAATTCTTTGACGAAACTCCATGCATTGTTTTCCATAGTGGCTATACCAGTTTACATTCCCACCAACAATATACAAGGGTTTCCTTTTCTCCATATCTTCACCAACACTGGTTATCTTCTTCTTCTTTTTCTTTTCTTTTTTTTTTAATTTAACAGTTTATTATGATTTATGAATGCCATTTAAAAAACATCAGTCCATTAAACCATGTAGAAATAAGTATGCAAAAAGCCTGCAAAACAAAACATACTTCAAACATGGTTAAGTAGAGGGATTATCTGAAATTCTGGATTTTCCAATCACTTTGTTATTATACTAATAACAGCCTAGTAATCCTTAACTTCAGTTGAAGTAGGCCTCCTAAATCTGGCTTCACTGCAGTTCCAACTTCTATGTTATCTTCTGTCATCTGCTCTTCAAAGCTTTCCTTTATGGCCATATGAATGGAATCTTCAAGTTCCAGGTCTTTGTTATTTTTCTTGAGGAAAGCCTTCCCATTCACATAGTTCTTTCTCATTGCTGAGGCCTTCCAGGCAAAGTGAGCTCCAGATGGATCTGACTGAAATAAATACAGTTGCCCCTCATTCCAACCACAAATAGTAAAGAAACTCCGAATGGATGAATACCACCTGAATGAGTATATTCTTGCATCACAGAAACTACTTCCTATACCAGCTGAGCTGCTAGAATGGGTTCTTGCTAAACAAGATAGTATCACTGAGCTAGTTTCTGAGCTCTGTGCACAAGCACTCTGTAATCTGGGCCCCTGCCACTATACACCAAGCCTACACGCTCAGTAGTTGGTTCCACTTTGTGTACACCTTGCTCATCATAAAGAATGGATTTGTTTCGTCTCAGTTGCTAATATCACACTATCTGCAGCTGGAGGGGCTCCTCCAGCTACAGCAGTAAAAGCATATTCAATCTGGGTAAGTTTACATTTGCTGAATGTAGTCAGCCAAAAGCTTTAACCCTACTCTGCCATCTTTACCTGGAGTCTATCTTTTGTCTTTTTGATAACAGCCATTCCAACAGGTGTAAGGTAATAGCTCAGTGTAATTTTGATTCACATTTCCCTAATGATCAGTGATGATGAGCACCTTTTGTTAAACCTGTTAGCCATTTGCATGTCTTCTGAGAAAAATCTCTTCAGGTCCTTTTCCTATTTCTAAAGCAATTTATCTGTTTTGCTATTGAATTGTTCAACTTCCTTATATACTTTGGATATTAACTCCTTATCAGATGTATTGTTTGCAAATATTTCTCGTATGCTGTAGGTGATCTTTTGATTCTCTTGATTTTCTTTGTTATGCAGAAACTTCTTAGTTTGATAAAATTCCACTTGTCTATTTTTGCTTTTGTTATTTGTACTTTTAGGGTCAGATTCGAAAATCACTGCCAAGAACAATGTCAAGAAACTTTCCCCATTTTCTTCTAGTAGTTTTACAGTTTCAGGATTTACATTTCAGTTTTGAATCCATTTTGAATTGGTTTTTGTATATGGAGTGAATAAGGGTTAAATTTCATTCTTCTGCATGTGGACATCCAGTTTTCCCAACACCATTTATCGAAAAGACTATCCTTTCCCCATTGCCAGTTCTTGGCACTCCTGTCAAAGATCAGCTGACCATAAATGCATGCATTTACTACTGGGCTCTCTATTCTGTTCTCCTGATCTATGTATCTACTTTTTACACATGTACTATACTGTTTTGATTACTACAGACTTGTAAATATATTTTGAAATCAGGAATTGTGATGCATTCAGCTTGTTCATCCTAAGATTGCTTTGTCCATTCAAAGTCTTCTGAGGTTCATTATGAATTTTTTAAAAAAGATTTATTTATTTGACAGAAAGAGAGACAGCACAAGCAGTGGGAGTGGCAGGAGAGGGAGAAGCAGGCTTTCTGCTGAGCAGGGAGCCAAACACAGGGCTCCTTGATCCCAGGACCCTAGGATCATGACCCCAGCCAAAGGCAGATTCTTAACTAAGACAGCCAGGTGCCCCCATTATGAGCTTTAGGATTTTCATTTTTATTAAAAATGCTATTGGAAATTTGATAGGAATTTTATCAAATCTGAAGACTGCTTTGGATAGTATGGACATTTTAGCAATATTATTTCACCCATGAAGATGATATCTTTACATTTATATGTGACTTCCAATTTCTTTCACCAATGATTTTTAGTTTTCAGTGTAAAGTTTTTTCACTTCCTTGGTTAAATTTATTCTGAGTATTTTATTCATTTTGAAACTACTGTGAATGGGATTGTTCCTTCTTTTTCAAATAGTTTGTTGTTAGTGTATAGAAATGCAACTGATTTTGGTATGTTGATTTTGCCTCCTACAGCTTTAATGACTTTATGTATTAGATCAAATGACTTTTTTGGTGGGGTTTTCAGGGTTTTTGCAATATATAGGATCATGTTGTCTGTAAACAGAGTCAATTTCGCTTCTAATTTGGATGCATTTTCTTTCTTTTTCTTGTAAGTGCTCTGACTAGCACTTTCGTTACTATACCAAATAGAAGTGGCAAGAGTGGGCACCATGGTCTAGTTGCTGACCTTAAACGAAAAGATTTTAGCTTTTCCCCATTTAGTATGACGTTAGTTGTGGGCTTGTTATATATGACCTTTCGGGTGTTGAAGTACATTTCTTCTCTAATTTGTTGAGAATTTTTTACTATGAATAGATGTTATATTTTGTGAAATGCTTTTTCTGTGTCTATTGAGATGATCATGAGTTTTACCCTTCATTCTTTACTGTGGTATAGCCCATTTACTGATCTGCATATCTTGAACCATCCTTGCCTCCCAGGTATTAATTCCACTTGACAATTGTATATGATCCTTTTAATGTGTTATTGAATTTTGTTTGCTAGTATGTTTTTTGGAGTATTTTTGCCTCTGTGTTCATCATGGATATTAAGCCTGAAATTGTTTTCTGATACTGTCTTTGTTTTGGTATCAGAGTAATACTGGCCTCATAAAATGAGTTTGGAAATGTTCTCTCTTCAATTTTTTGGAAGAGTTTGAGAAGGCACTCTCATTTATGTATCCTTTAAATGTTTAGTAGAATTCACCAGTGAGGCCATCTGGTTCTGGGGTTTTCCAAAACCCAAGGAGGTTTTTAATTACTGATTCAGTCTCCTTACTAGTTTTCAGATTCAGTCTTGGAAGGAATTTATGTGTTTCTAAGAATTTATCCATTTCTTCAAGTTTATCTAATTTGCTGGCATGTTGACATTGTTGACAGTAGTCTCTTGTGGTCCCTTGTATTTGTGTGGTATTAGTTGTAATGTCTCCCCTCTTTTACTTCTGATTTTGAGTTTTCTTTTTTTCTTAGTCTAGTTAAAAGACTGTCAATTTTATCTTTTTTAAAAAAATTAAGTCTCAGTTTTGTTGATCTTTCCTATTGTAAAAATTCTCTATTTCTACTCTTAGCTCTGCTACTTCCTTCCTTTTGGGCTTATTTTTCTTTTTTTTTTTTCTAGTTCTTAAGGTGTAAGGTTAGGTTGTTTATTTGATAGATTTCTTAATATATATTTATTGTTATAAACTTTGCTATAAACTTCCCTCTGAGAAGTGATTTTGTTGCATCCCATAAGTTTTGGTATATTATGCTTCCATTTTCATTTGTGTCAGGGTATTTTTTATTTCCTTTGATTTCTTTTTTGATCATTGATCATTCAAGAGCATGTTAATTTTTCAATTTTCCTCCCATTATTGATTTGTAGTTTCATACCATTGTGCTGGAAAAGATACTTGATATAATTTCAATCTTCTTAAATTTTCTCTTTTTTTTTTTTAAAGATTTTATTTATTTATTTGACAGAGAGAAATCACAAGTAGGCAGAGAGGCAGGCAGAGAGAGAGGAGGAAGCAGGCTCCCTGCTGAGCAGAAAGCCCGATGTGGGGCTTGAACCCAGGACCTGGGATCATGACCTGAGCCGAAGGCAGCGGCCTAACCCACTGAGCCACCCAGGCGCCCCCAATCTTCTTAAATTTTCTAAAACTTGTTTTGTGGCCTATCATCTGATCTAATGGTTTCTATTTCTTTGTTAAACTTCTCATTTTGTTCATGTATCATTTTTCTGATTTCATTCAGTCAAATGTCTTCTCTCATAGTCCACTGAGTTTCTTTAAGACAACATTTAAAATTTTTGTCAAGCAGTTCGTGGAACTCCATTTCTTTTGGGTCAATTAGTAGAGCTTTATTAGTTTCCTTTGGTGTTAACATGTTTGCCAGATTCTTTTCTTGGTATCTGTGTATTTAAAGAAGCAGATTCCTCTTCCAGTCTTTACAGACTGATTTTGGCACACAGACTTTCTCCCACGAAGTCCTACAACTGATGGTGCATCTTCTGGGATTGTGGTTGAGCAAGGCTGAAACCATGTCATGTGGCTATTGCCAGGTTCATAGTTGGCAAGCATGTACTCAGGAATATAGTCAGGTGTTGTGTCTCATGGGGGTTCCTAAGGGTGCTCCTTTCATGTCACTGTGCTGGTCCGTGGGTGGGTAGGACTGCTTCTGGACTGTGGTAGAGTGGGACTGAAGCTGGGTCACAAGACTGACTCAGGGATTGTAGTCAGGTCTGAGGTCAGTGGGTGTGTAACCAGAAGCATCTACAAGTGTGGCTTCTGCTGGATCCATATCTTGTGGTTTTTGCTAAGTCTGCTGTCAGATGTGACCTCTGCTGGGGAACAATCAGTACTCCCTCCAGACCACAGGACAGTGGAACTAGAGTTGGGTTGGAGGGACAAGAGTCAGCTCTGAGGTTGGCAGACCTGTTATCAGAAGTACCCACAGGAATGGCTTCTGCTGAGTCCCTTAGTAGAGGGGGCCAGGTGTAGGACTATGGTAAGTAGGGCCAGAGCCAGGACCACAGGGAGATGGGGCTGCTTTGGTCCATAGATAGGACCACAATGTGCACTGCCACTGGTGCACAAGCTTCCCTCCCTGTTTTGGGGCTCCAACAGTGTTTTTTAACCTCCTACCTGGATCCCAAAGCTCTCATAAAGGCACTTCTGTCCAGGGATGCCTTTCATATATTTTTCTGTGGAGGGACATGGGCCGGGTACCTCCAAATCATTCCACTGTATTGCTGACACTATTCCTCTTTATTTTTAAAATATATATTAAACATATTCTGTAATAGACTGAGATTTCATGCAATTCAAATTAAGTTTTACTGTATTAAGTAACACTCTGGGGGAGAAAGGTAGAAAAATATTCAGAAGGGATAGGCCAGACTACAAATTTACCATTTTAATAAGCAATGTAATAAACAAACATGATGGATTATTTTGGATATTCAGTAACAAAAGAAATGTAAGTATAAACTGAGTATAAAAACAATTATAAGGAAGCTACTATAAAAGCTGCATAGTTAGTATGAAAAATACCCAATCTTATGAGCATTCTAATTAACTGCCAAAAAGGAGAAATTTAAAATAAAATGGCATAATACTGTTAAATCTTTTCTTCCTGAGGAAATCAGTTTTCAGAAAGAAGCTTAAAGCATCTGCCTTCGGCTCAGATCATGATGGTCCTGGGATCAAGCCCCGCATAGGGCTCCTTGCTCAGCTGGGGGCCTGATTATCCTTCTCCCTCTGCCTGTTGCTCCCCGTTTGTACTCTCTCTCTCTGTAAAATAAATAAATAAAATCTTAAAAAAATAAGCTTAAAAATTTCTATTTGGTGCTGAAAAGTTTCTTTTTTCAACATATATGTAAGTTCTATTTTAAAAAAGTAAAGAATCTGTCAAAGTGTATGAATTCTGAAAATGTTAACAGAAAATCGAAAAGAATAACTTACTTTATTTCAAGTTGTTTTATTTTATTTTCTGCTGTCTTAAGTTTTAGTTGAAGATCATCTTTTGAACGCTCTGCAAGCAGGCATCTTTGGTGCATTTCTTCTAGTTTTCTGTAATCACTTTCATTTACTCTGCCTTCATGGTAAATCTGCAAAAGATTATATTTATATTACCTTACACAGGACACAGTGCTTTGACTTTAGCACACTTGTCTGGGAATGTAGGAGAATTAGGGAACTGTGTCTTTTCTTTACCTGTTGTCTTTAGTCTTGTTTTATATTTCCTCAAATAAGCCTGTTCCTTTCTATGTCATGTGATTTTAAAACTTCATCACAACCATGATGTATAGTAGGTAGCAATCTAAATAGGATCTATCCCTATTCCATAACAGATAATAACTCGGAAGGAATCAGCATCACAGGAGACTGGTGACCCTAAGGGTCCTACCCAGAACATGACATATATATTTTTGCTGTGTGCTGCTTTGTAAGTGACTCTTTTACTATCTGATGTCATGATCTTTTTATGCCAGTAATACAGATATGTCACATGCTTTTTATATTATGTAGTTCTTCTTTGAAATTAAATTCTGACTCTACCATTCACTATTTGTTAGCATGGGTAAGTTACTTAACTTCTACGAAAGTTCCTAATGCAGCACTTAAAACACAATATATGCTGCAACAAGTTTCGTTTCCCTTTTTTCCCAAGGCATTTTAAAAGAGTGGGATATTTACTGATGATAAAAAAGGTATTTAAGTAAGAAATACAATTTTAAACCATAGAATTTTCACATTATTTTTTCTCAAATATTGGGATATTTTCCTACTTAAGAAATGAAAATCTACACTTTTAAAGGGTTAAAATCAGAGTAATGTTATAATTTTCTGGTTATATATACTTGTTTTTTTGGATAGCTTAAACCCAATAAAAGTTGGCATTAAATTTAAAAACAGAAGGGAGACCAAGTAAAATTTACTATTGGGATGAAGTTTAAACAAGGAATATAGCTACTTCATAAAACTTATACATTTAAGTAAAAAGTGCAAATACTGTGGCTATTCTTACAAAGAAATGTACTCAGGCAATACTAGTATTTAAGTGCTGACTGTGAATATATTTCAAATAAAAACACTCCCTTACAATGTAGGGGTTGCTACTAAATAGTGTGATGAAAGTGGAGAGTAATAGTGAGCATTTGCAGCTGAGTTGTAGGTAGGTATTTTTTCTGTTTTACCTTTTCTAGTTCTTCTTCCACGGCTTTTTTCTCCCTAATGGCTTGTTCAATTTGGCTTTGTTTTTCACCACATTCCTATAAATTCAATTCATATTGTAAATAAATATGTTTGTAAAATCTTAAGAAAAAATAGATGAATAAAATGATTTGCTCATTACAAGAATACCACACTTACCCTATCAATACAGCAGGACCATATTGATTATTAAACAAAAACAAAAAAACCTCTATCTTCAAAGAGCTACCTATCTCAGGAGTTCTAACTAAACATTCTAAATTGGTGACATAGGTTGAAGGATTCCAGAGAGAAAAAAAAGTAAGAACCTTTTCTCATATTAGTTTTATTCATATACACTTATCACGTATTTTAAAAGGGAACATAGATCTGGACAGTAACAAAACACCCTGAGGACAACCTGTGGCCTTAAAAGACACACAGGTATTTAAAGTCTAAAACTTTTTTGGGGGGGCAAAAAACGGAGCCTGAATGGCTTAGTTGGTAAGCGTCTGACTCTTGATCTTGGCTCAGGTCATGATCTCAGGGTTGTGAGATCAAGTCCTGCATTGGGCTCTGTGCTCAGTGGGGAGTCTGATCAAGATCCTCTCTCTCCCTCTCCCTCTGCCCCTCCCCTCCTCAGCTTACATATTCTCTCAAAAAAAAAAAAAAAAAGCCAATGGACACAGTAAAAGTTTTATTAGCAGGATCATGAAACATTTCTGCTCAAAAGGTTTTAATCAGTAAAACTGAGCAAGCAAGCATATCAATCAGTTGATAAAATTTAGTATTTTGCAAATGAGAGTAAAACTGAAAATAACCATTATAATGACTGGTTTCTCATAGCTATTTGTTTTTATCTATTTATTTTTGAGAATGGGTGTGATTATTTTCTACTAATTGTAAATTATGATTTGGATGAACATCCTTACTGGCAGTACACTACTGATATTCAATTATCTTTAGCATAACTTTATTTTACAGAGTACTGTATATCAGTTTTTTTAATTTTAAAATGAGCTTCTAAATTGTGACCCCAAATGAACTCTGATTATAATGAATTAACCTAATGTTACTTAATCCTATGTTACGAATCAGATGATTAATCTAAATTTCTTTCATTAGAGCGGAATTGTTAGTGTACAAGAAATGAAACTTTAGTGTTCATACAGTTCATACAGAAACTTATATGTTCATACAGTAAATTGCTAATCTATGGAAAGCGGTTTTATGGTGTAAAATTTGGGATTTCTCCTATGTTCATAACTCATCTTGTGTGATTAATAGACTATTTTTAGAGCAGTTTTAGGTTAACAGCAAATTGAGAAGTTATAGATTTCTGCCATACTTCTTGCCCCCATATATGCAGAGCCCTCCCCCATTTTCAACATCCCTCACTGTAGTGGTACATTTACTGATACTGATGAACCTACACTGATACAACATTATCACTCAAAGCCCATAGTTTAGAGTTCACTCTTGGTGCTGTACATATGGGTCTGGACAAATTTATAATGACATGTATCCACCATTACAGTATCATACAGAAGTTACAAAACACTGTGGAGCCCCAAAACAGGGAGGGCAGCTTGTGCACCAGTGGCAATGCACACATACAGAGTAGTTTCACTGTTGTAAAAATCCTCTGTGCTTCACCTATGCTTATTCATCTCTCTCTCCTCCTAAACCCCTGATAGTATCTTTTTACTATCTCCATACTTTTGCCTTTCCCAGAATGTCAGTTGGAGTCACAATATGTAGGCTTTTCAGACTAGCTTCTTTTACTTAATAATATGCATTTTCGTTTCCTCCATGTCTTCTCATGACTTGATAGTTCATTTCTTTTTAGTGCTGAATAATACTCCCATTGTCTGGATGTACCAGTTTATTTGCCATTTGTGTGGACATCTTGGCTGCTTCCAAGTTTTGGCAACTGTGAAGAAAGCTGCTATAAACACTCATGTTTAGGTTTTTGTGTGGATATAAGTTTTCAGCTCCTTTGGGTAAATACAGAAGATTGCAATTGTTGGACCATATTGTAATATGGTAATATGGACCATATTTAGTTTTGTAAGAAACCATCACACTGCCTTCAAAAGTGGCTATACCATTTTGCACTCCCACCAGCAATGAATGAGAATTCCTGTTGATCCACATCTTTCCCAGAGTTTGGTGGTATCAGTATTCTGAATTTTGGCCATGGTAATAGGTATATCAGGTACCTATGTGATATGAGTAACAGCTCATTATTGTTTTAGTTTGCATTTCCCTGGTGAAATATGGTGTGTAGCATCTTTTCATATGCTTATATGCCACCTGTATATCTTCTCTGGTGGGGTGTCTGTTAAGATCTTTGGTCCACTTTTTTTTTTTATTATGTTCAGTTAGCCACTGTATAGTGCATCATTAGCTTTTGAGTAGGGTTCAATGATTCATTAGTTGCATATAACACCCAGTGCTCATCACATATGCCCACTTTTTTTTTTTTTTTTTTTAAAGATGGAAGAAGTAGTGGAGACAGGATCAATGTTAAGGAGGAAGGATTTGGAAAGAAGGAGGTTTTACAAGATTTTATTTATTTATTTGACAGAGAGAGAGAGATCACAAGCAGGGAGAGAGGCAGGCAGAGAGAGAGGAGGAAGCAAGCTCCCCGCTGAGCAGAGAGTCTGATGCAGGGCTCAATCCCAGGACCCTGAGATCATGACCTGAGCCAAAGGCAGAGGCTTAACCCACTGAGCCACCCAGGCGCCCCCACATGTACTCACTTTTTAATTGAGTTTTCTTATTATTGAATTTTAAAAAATTTTCATATATTTTGGTTAATAGTTCTTTATCTGCTATGCCTTTTGCAAATATTTTCTCCCAGTCTGTGGTTGGAATTTTCATTCTCTTGACAGAGTCTTTCACAGAGAAATTTTTCATTTTAATGAAGTCCAACTTATCACTTGTTTCATGGGTCATGCCTTAGATGCTGTATCCAAAAATTTATCGTCAAACCCAAAATCATCTAGATTTTCTTCTATTTACCTTTTAGGAATTTTAAAGTTTTCTGTTTCATATTTAGGTCTATGACCCATTTTGAATTAATTTTGTTGGAGGGTGTAAGGTCTATGTCCATATTCATTCTTATACATGTGACTGTCTAATTGTCCTAGCACCATTTGTTAAAAAGACTCTCTTTGCACCATTGTATTATTGCCTTTGCATCTTTGTCAATGATTAGCTGACTGCATTTATGTGGGTCTATATTTTATTCCATTCTAGATTCTGTATTTTATTCCACTGATCTATTTGTCTGTTTTTTTCACCAACATCCTACTAGCTTGATTACTATAGCTATAAAGTAATTCTTGAAATATGGTAGTGTCAGTCTTTTGATTTTTTTTTTTAATTCTTCAATATTGTATTGGCTATTTTGGATCTTTTGTCCCTCCAGATAAGCTTTATTTATTTATTTAAAAATAATTATTATTTTTTGAATTTTTATTTAAATTCTCATTAGTAACATACAGTGCAATATTGGTTTCAAGAGTAGAATTCAGTGCTTCATCGTTTACATACAATACCTAGTGCTCAACATAATAAGCGCCTTCCTTAATACCCATCACCCATTTAGCCCATCCTTCACCCACCTCCCTCCATTGGCCCTCAGTTTGTTCTCTATTTTTTTTTTCTTTTTCAAGATTTTATTCATTTGAGAGGGATGGGGGGAGAGAGAGAGAGAGAGTGTGTGTGTGCATGTGTGCATTCATGGGGGAGGGGCAGGCAGGCAGAGGGAGAATCAGACTCCCTGCTGAGTTGGGAGCCAAGCAGGGAGCCTGACCTGGGACTCAATCTCAGGATCTTGGGATAATGACCTGAGCTGAAGGCAAACACTTAATGAACTAAGCCACCTAGGTGCCCCATTCTCTATTGTTAAGAGTCTCCTATGATTTGTTTTCCTCTCTCTCTCTCTCTCTCTCTCTTCCCTCCCCCTTCCCATACATTCATTTCTTTCTTAAATTCCCCATATGAGTGAGATCATATGGTATTTGTCTTTCTCTGACTTATTTTGCTTAGTATAATACACTCTAACTTTACCCACTTTGTTGCAAATGGCAAGATTTCATTCTTTTTGATGGCTGAGTAACATTCCTATATATTTACACACACACACACACACACACACACACACACAACCCCACCTCTTCTTTATCCATTCATCAGTCAATGGACATTTGTGCTCTTTCTGTAGTTTGGCTACTGTTGATAATGCTGCTATATACAGTGAGGTGTATATACCCATTCAAATCTGTATTCTTCTATCATTTGGGTAAATACCTAGTACTGTAACTATTGAATCATAACATCGTTCTATTTTTAATGTTTTGAGGAACCTCCACACTGTTTCCACAGAAGCTGTACCAGTTTGCATTTCCACCAACAATGCATGAGTGTTCTACTTTCTCTGTATCCTCCCCAACACCTGTTTCTTGTGCTATTAATTTTAGCCATTCTGATAGGTGTGAGGTGGTATCTCATTATGGTTTTGACTTGTATTTCCCTGATAATGAGTGACGCTGAGCGTCTTTTCATGTGTCTGTTAGCCATCTGGATGTCTTCTTTGGAAAAGTATCTATTCGTGTCTTCTGCCTCTTTCTTAACTGGATTATTTGTTTTTGGGTGTTGAGTTTGATAAGTTCTTTATAGATTCTGGATACTAACCCTTTCCTCCAGATAAACTTTAGAGTCAGTTTGTCACTATCCAGAAAATAACGTGCTAGGATATGACTGGGATTGTACTCAATCTATAGATCAGACTGGGAAGAACTGACATTTTGACTTTGAGTCTTCCTATCCATGAACATGGGCTATCTCTTCATTTATTTACTTCTTCATTGATACCTTCCATCAGAGTTTTCCTCATATAGATTTTGCTAGATATATAACTAACTTTTTATGTACTAAGTTAAATGGCACTGTTTTTTTTTAATTTTTTTTTCCATGTTCCAAAATTGTTTATGCACCACACCCAGTGCTCCATGCAATACGAGCCCTCCATAATACCCACCCCCAGGCTCACCCAAACCCCCACCCTTACCCCTCTAAAACCCTCAGTTTGTTTCTCAGAGTCCACAGTCTCTCATGGTTTGTCTCCCCCTCCAATTTCCCCCAACTCACTTTTCCTCTCCATCTCCCAAAGTCCTCTGTGTTATTCCTTATGCTCCACACATAAGTGAAACCATATGATAATTGACTTTCTCTGCTTGACTTATTTCACTCAGCATAATCTCCTCCAGTCCCATCCATGTTGATACTAAAGTTGGGCACTGTGTTTTTAATTTAAAATTCCATTTGTTCATTGTCGGTATATGGGAAAACAATTTCCTTTTGTATATTAACTCCGTATCCTACAACCTTGTATGCCAAAATTGCTTCTTTGTTCCATGTTTTTTTGGTTCTTTTTTTGGTTTGTTTTCTACATAGACAATCATGTCATCTGCAAACAAATTTCTCCCTTCCCAATCTGTACAACTTTTATTTTCTTTTTCAGTCAAATTGCATTAGCTAATGTTTCCAGCTTGACGCTGAAAAGCAGTGGTGAGAGGGCATATGATTGCTTTGTTCCTGATCTACTGGGAAAGCTTTGGTTTCAGAGCTATAGGCTTTTTGTAGATATTCTTTGCTAAGTTGAGTAAGTTCCCCTCTGTTTCTAGTGTACTGGGAGTTTTTGTCATGAATGGGGGTTAGATTTTGTCAAATGCTTTTTCTGCAGCTATTGATATGATTCTCATATGATTTTTAATATAGGTATTAATAACAAGGTTGGATCCCACTTCTGAAACTGGTGAATGATATATAAAGAAAGGTTTGTGATAAATACATTATGCATCTCTCTCCACCCAATCCACCATTTCATGGATAAATGACAACTAAAAGAATATTGGGTTAACCTCATATAACAAAGTTAAAATAAGACAGTAACTTGAAACCTTTACAGAGACATACATTAATTCTATTAAAAATTCACTGTAATACCAAAGCAAACATTTAAAATTACTATTATTAAAAAGCTTTCATGGATATTTGCTATTAATCCCCACCAATATTCTTATCTTTTGGGAAAGATATGATCAAATGATACTAAATATTTTTTCAAGTACACATGGAGTATTTTCAAAATCATACCCTATAGTCTACCATAAAGAAAATCATAAAAAATATTAAGAACCAATATCATATAGATTATAATCTGTGGCATCTATTTAACTGGATTAGAAAATAATAAAAAGATATCTAAATACCTACGGATGTGGAGATTCAAAATTAAAAAAAATTTTTTTTTAAATTCACCGATCCAAAAAAGATCATAATGAACTTTTCATTTAACTTGTATAAAATTAATAACTAATCTTCTTACTCATTTGCTGTAGATTAACAGCAATCTCTGTTAGTTGGCAGAATTAAAACCTTGAGTATTCTTAGAAGAAATTGTACCCTGTAGGAGAAAGTAAAAGCTGTGCTGCTTTCCAAGGGAGATATGTGACTAGACTGGCTCTGGCCTTTTCTTAAATCTATCAAAAAATCTGCACACTAACCTAAAACACAAGTTTTTCTTCTTCCTATCAGCATAACTTAGTTTTGGGTTAGCTAAAGTATGCTTAACTTCTCTCCTTGACTTCATCTTTATGGTTCAGGTGGTAAAATTGGTACGTAAGAATATGTCAAAAGCTGATGTCAGGTTATTATGTCTCAAACCGTAGTCTGAGTTTTTGCGTTACCTGAGAAAATCTGCTTTTTAAAGTAGTTGAATACACTTTTCAATTAATCAGTACAGTTTTCCCCATGTAATCAATAAGACATCAGATAATACTTAGTATCTTTAGAAAAATCCATCTTAGGGGCCCCCTGGGTGGCTCAGTGGGTTAAGCCTCTGCCTTCGGCCTAGGTTATGATCTCGGAGTCTTGGGATCGAGCCCCACATCAGGCTCTCTACTCAGTGGGAGGCCTGCTTCTCTCTCTCTCTCTCTCTCTCTCTGCCTACTTGTGATCTGTCAAATACGTAAATAAAATCTTAAAAAAAAAAAGAAAAATCGATCTTAGCTATGGATTACAATTGTTTTACTATAAATTGTAAGAAATACTTCATAATAAACTGAAAATTTTTTGCTTTGAAGTGAGTTTATATAACTCTGGTTGTGGCTATTAAGAGTTATTATACTTAAAATCTCTGCAGATCTTATCCAACACACATTCCTTTGGCAAATGAGAAAGAAATAGTGTTCTTGTCCCTCCAGAGTTTACAAGCCATTAAATGATGTTGGATTGGGGTAGGATCTTCTTTTTCTAAGCTGTGAGTCTGTTGATAGCTAAATCAGTTCACATAAGAGAAAAAGCAAAACAGCAAGGTGATAGAAGAGGAAGCAAAACTGAAAAACAACAAATAATTAGACATGACTAACTGGCCACACAGCATCCCATTAATTTTAGTTAATGTTCCTCCATCCTTAAAACAGATGACATTAAGCAAACAAAAAATAACACTGTTTCTTGTTCTATTACGATCAGGATCTATACACATAGACAAAAGTCTCATCACATCTCATTACAGAGTTTGTAGAATGTGGAAAATATGCTCCTTCTTTCAGAGTTCTTTAAATATCAGTCAATAAATATTAAAAAACATGCTGTGAAAAGACTAGGCTAGGCCATGGGGAAAATAAAAGGAGGCACAAGACTCTTCTACTCTGAGGTATTTACAATCTAATTGGGAAGTTAAGATTTTTATGAAGAAAGAGAACATAATGTAACATATTTATTACAAGACATAATTCACTGCTAAGTTTTACTGTAAAGATTAAAAGCAATATAGAGATTCAGAATATATATAGATATAGAGATTCAGAAAATATTAGAGTTTGTGAAGTTGAAAACGTCTTCCTAATCTCTGAAAATTCCTGTACTTTTATTCCCCTGTAAGCAAAGCTATTAAATTCCATTTCATCAAATCTTGTTATTAAATTTACATATTTAATTTCACCTCTAGACATACAAGTACTCTTTTCTTTTCTCTTCTTTGTCTATTTATCCTTCGGTACTCATTTCTTTTGGGTAGCTTGTCTTTCTTCTTTTCCACTGTCATATATACTTTTTCTTTCCCCCTCATCTCCCAAATGAACCTGGCATATGGTAGCAGTTGCAGATGGGTGCTTCAATAGCATTCTGTGTGTTCTTTGTCAAAAAAAGTAATTGTAGTAAAATGTGGTAAATGTCATCCATCTTTCCTGCTAGACCGTAAGTTCCAAGATTGCAGGTAACACATGTTTATTTTGATTTTTACTCTTCTCCAAACATCTAGTCTAATTCCTGGCTTAATAAGTATCATCTGAATGAACAAGAATGCCCATTATAAGATTCATTAAAATGTATCCTGGCCTTTAAAATAATCAATATTCAGGAGAAAATATCAATATAGTCTTCTAACATACCATTTGAAGGGCTGAAAGTTCTTCTGTTAGTCGAGAAATCTGTATGTTATACAGTTTTCTTGCACTTGCAACCTGTAAATTAAGACATTTACAAATTGTTTAGGTTCTCAAAAAATGATTAATGCCCAATAAAAATATTTAGGATAATTATTTTGATAAGAAATAAATATGTAACTTTTAGGTCATAAAAGTAAATAAACACATGGTATATTAAAGAGTCAATACCGTGATAGTGGTGGGAGTGAGTGTCTATTAAATTTTATCATATTAGAAGTGAAAACTGGGAAAAATTCAAAATATTTACTAATCTCCTTAAAGATAGTAACTGAGGGCATTACAGGTTAACATAAGTAACACATTTTATGAAAAATAAGTATATTTTCCAAAATTGAAAATTTTTTAGAAGAATGGTATTTTACATTTTTGCAAATTTCCTTAATGTCTGGTTCAACAGAAAACAGCTAGATTCTCATATCTACTTCTACGTTCAATCTGCTATGTTGCTACATATTGTTAGCCTCTGTAAAACAATACTGTATACTCATGAGAGAATGAGTATGAAAAAAGCAAACAGAAAATCCTAAGTATGAAAGTTAGATTTGACCTTGCAGAATCTCTGAACACCACCTTTTGAAAACTCCTGTCATAGAGCACTTTAAGAGAAAAACTGAGTTACACACTAAAAATATAACTAATAACTTTGAAGGCACTTTTGTTTTATAAACAGAAGAATATTTTTATATTGCACATATTACTTTGTGAGGGAAACTTAGTTGAATTAACATTTAAATTACTTCGGAAACAGTATGATTAATGTATACAGAATATTTTGAAGAATTATTTACATCTCATCAGGATGGTTCCTAACAATATATTTTTCTAATAACTACTCACACTTTTTAAAAAGACACAAGGAATACTGATACTGATGCTATGTCATCAGTAAACACGTATGATCTAAAGATTTTTGGAAATTTTCTAGGGGCTTATAAAATATACTATTTCTAAAACATGAGGTAAGCTTTCTTTATAACATTGACATATTTTATTACATTCACATACATTTAATTTGGTTAATTAATATGAGTTACTTTTCTGAAGACATGACAAATATCTGTGGGTCCCTCTGAGCTCCATTTTAGATTTTAATTTGGTACAAACTTTGCCTATGAATAATTATATGATGGATCAATCTATCCTATTTATGGGTCAGTGATAACCACAGTTTGCATTTACTGAAGTCTGATGTGTGAAGAACTGTTTAGAGTACTTATTTAAGTGTTATTACCTCATTAATTCTCACCAAGATTCTGATTAAGTAGTTATTATCCACATTATAGATGAGTAAGATTAAGGCACAAAGAAATTAAGTCATGGTTTTCAGGATATAAAAATTTTAGTTCCTATGAATGCAGTCATGTCTGTCTCTCACACCAAAAGTGTTCTTTTTAGTATCTAAAAATGATGCAGCTAGCATGAGGGTTTATGACCATAGTAGTAAATATATTTTGAAATATTTTTACAGTAATGCTGATAAATTCAGTGAATTAAACTATTCACACTTACTAAAAAGACTTTAGGATTACTGAAACTGATAGTATATCATCACTAAAATCCTATGCTGCAAAAGTCAAAGAAAATATTTTGAGATTAGTATCTGATAAAACACAATGTAAATCTTATTATGCGAGCAAATACACATATCTGAGAGGCAGTTCAATGTGACTGGGGTTCAGAAGTCTGTATGGGAACTAAAGTCACCTCTCTTACCCTAACCTCACTTTCCTTATTTTCTTTGATAATTTATGGATAGTAAGAGTATTTATAAACCAAACAGTAAGATAATTAACATGAGAAAGACATAGAAAAGGCCAATAATGGTGCAAATATTACCTAACTGGATGAATGTAATTTTGATCACAAATTTTAAGCGATGATTTAAAATCAAAAGAAAATCAAAAAAATAAAATAATGTTATTTTCACACATTAAGTTTCACTTGTTTGAGAGAGACTGGAAAAAAAATCTATTTTTGTATTTTAAAGAAACGACCTATTATCTCATTTTGTTTAGTTTTATAGCCAGAACATATTTTACTTTGTTAATAGAAAGATACTTTTAAAGTCATTAGACATAAGTAATCCCCAATTCAATAGATGGAGAACATGTCAAATTATGATAAGTGGGGCAATTATCACCAATATAGCTTAATATTTTCAAACAAAAACATTAAAAAATATATGTAAAGGGGAGGAGCAAGATGGCAGAGGAGTAGGAGACCTAAATTTCTCTGGTCCCAGGAATTCAGCTAGATAGTCATCAAACCATTCTGAACACCTACAAACTCAACAGGAGATCAAAGAGAAGAATAGCAGCAGTTATAGGAACACAAAAGACACCAATTTCTGGAAGATAGGACATGCGGAGAAGTGAATCTGAGGCAAAACACATGAAGACAGACCACAGGGAGAGGGGTCAGCTCCCAGCAAGTGATAGAGCAGTGGAGCACAAAATCAGAACTTTTAGAAGTCTGCTCTGCTAAGGGTCCGTCGCTCTAGAGGCTAAGTGGGGGTGGGGTGGGCTGAGGGGTGTGGAGCCTTCACTGGGACAGCGTGCTCTCAGGACTCGTGGGGTCACAGAAAGACCAGGGATGCCTGAGTGCAGCAGAGCTCCTAAGTAACAAGTGGGGAAGCCGGCTGCAGAGACAGAGTCAAGGAGGGGATGGCTCAGCTCGGGGTTACCTTAAAGTGTGATCCGAAGCACAGTTGGGGTACTACTCTTTGAGCAGGGACCCCACAAGTGACAGATCCAGGGAGAACCCCCCTTCCTTCACCAAGAGGGGTGGTGTGGGGGCACACTGCAGGAATCTGCTGGGTTTGGAGACTCCAACTGGGGCTGTGTGCCAGAGATAGAAACTCTTGGTCAAAGGCTGGGTGAGCTCAGAGTGCAGCTGGAGACCAGGGAGACAGGACTGATTGACTGCTTTACTCTGATGGCTCAGTGAAGGGGGTGGGAGGGTGAGCTCTCGGCTCCTCCAGGGCTGGAGACTGGGAGGCTGCCATCCTAATTCTCATCCTCCAAAGCTGTACAGAAAGCTTTAAGGCAAAAAGACTACCAGAGCAAACCCAAGCAGAGTACTTAGCCTGGCCCCAGGGAAGGGTGGTACAATTCTGCCTCAGGCAAAGACATCTGAGAATCCCTGCAGTAGGCCCCTCCTCCAGAAGATCAGCAAGAGCATCCAGTCAAGACCAAGTTCACCGAACAATGAGAACAGCACAACACCAGTGCTAGGGGAATACAGCACATAGAATTCATGGCTTTTCTCCCATGATTCTGTAGTCTTTCAAAGTCAAATTTTTAAAATTTTGGTTATTTTTTTCTTTTTCTATTTTTTTGAATGTTTCCTCTTTCCTATTTTAACCTATTTTACCTATTTTGTCTTATCAATACCATTTAAAAATCATTTTTAATTTTTATTTTTATAGTCATATTCTATCCCTTCATTGTATTTAACCTTATTTTTTTGTATACATATAAGCTTTCCTTTCTTTAAAATGTTGGGATACAGTTTCTTCTAACAGATATACCCTAAATCTAACATATGGTTTTGTTCTAGTCTCCAGCCTGATCACATTCTCTCCTTTTTTTTCTTTTCTCTTTTATCAACCAACTTATCTTATTCCTTTTTTAAAACCTTTTTAAATTTTCTTTTTCTTTTATTTTTAATAAAGATTTTATTTATTTATTTGACACAGACACAGTGAGAGAGGGAACACAGGCCGGGGAAGTGGGAGAGGGAGAAGAAGGCTTCCCACTAGCAGGGAGACTGATGCGGGGATCAATCCCAGGATCCTGGGATCATGACCCGAGCCAGAGGCAGATGCCTAATGACTGAGCCACCCAGGTGCCCCTAAAATTTTTTTAATTTTCATCTTTACAGTCATACTTCATCCCTTCATCATGTTTACCCATATATATGTATATATATATGGGTGTATATATATATATTTTTTTCTTTCTTTAACATTTTGGGAGGCATTTTCTTCTAACAGACTAAAATACACTGAAAATCAAGTGTGTGGCTCTGTTCTATTCACCATCCTAATCACAGCTACATATTTTTTTCCTTTCTTTTCATCCCAGATTCAAGTCTCTTTTGATTTGGTTAGTGTATACTTTTCTGGGGTCATTGTTACCCTTTTAGCATTTTGTTCTCTCATCCATCTACTCTTTTCTGGACAAAATGTCAAGGCAGAAAAACTCACCTAAAAAAAAAAAAAAAAAAAAAAAGAACAAGAGGCAGTACCGACAGCTGGGGACCTGGTCAATATGGACATTAGTTAGATGTCAGAACTAGAGTTCAGAATGACAATTATAAAAATGCTAGCTGGGCTTGAATAAAACATAGAAGATATCAGAGAATCCCTTTCTGGAGAAATAAAAGTTAAAATCTAACTAAGATGAAATTTAAAAAGCTATTAATGAGGTGCAATCAAAACTGGAGGCTCTTACTGCTAGGATAAATGAGGCAGAAGAGAGAATTAGTGATATAGAAGACAAAATAATAGAGAATAAAGAAGCTGAGAAACAGAGAGATAAACATCTACTAGATCATGAGGGGAGAATCTGAAAGATAAGTGATACCACAAGATGAAACGGTATTAAAATAATTGGGATCCCAGAAGAAGAAAGAGAGAGGGGGTTAAAAGGGATATTGGAGCAAGCTATAGCAGGAACTTCCCTAATTCCAGGAAGGAAATAAGCATCAAAATGCAGGAGGTACAGAGAACCCCCTCAAAATCAATAAAAATAGGTCTACACCCCATCATCTAATAGTAAAACTTACAAGTTTCAGTGACAAAGAAAAAATCCTGACAGCAGCTTGGGACAAGATGTCTGTAACCTAAAATGGTAGAAATATTAGACTGGCAGCAGACCTATCCACAGAGACCTGGCAGGGCAGAAAGGATATAATATACTGGCATGATATATTCAAAGCACTAAATGAGAAAAATTTGCAGCCAAGAATCTTATATCCAGCTGGGCTGTCATTGAAAATAGAATGAGAAATAAAAAGCTTCCAGGACAAACAAAAACTAAAAGAATTTGCGAAGACCAAACCAGCCCTACAGGAAATACTTAAAGGGGTCCTCTAAGCAAAGAGAAAGCCTAAAAGTAACAGATCGGAAAGGAGGCAGAGACAAAACACAGTAACAGTCACTTTACAGACAACACAATAGCACTGAATTCATATCTTATCCTGAATGTAAAGGCTAAATATTCCAATCAAAAGACATAAGGAATCAGAATGGATAAAAAAAACAAGACCCATCAATATGCTGTCTGCAAGAAACTCAATTTAGACCCAAAGACACCTCCAGATTTAAAGTGAGGGGGTGGAAAACAATTTACCATGCTAATGGACATCAAAAGAAGGTTGGGGTGGCAATCCTTCTATCAGATAAATTAGATTTTAGCCAAAGACTATAATAATAGATGAGGAAGGACACTATATCATACTTAAAGGGTCTGTCCAACAAGAAGACCTAACGGTTTTAAATATCCATGCCCCTAACATGGGAGCAGCCAACTATATAAACCAATTAATAACAAAATCAAAGAAGTACATAGACAATAATATAATAATTGTAGGGAACTTTAACACCCTCCTTACTGAAATGGACAGCATCTAAGCAAAAGATCAACAAGGAAATAAAGGCTTTAAATGACACACTGGACCAGACGGACATCACAGATATATTCAGAACATTCCATCCCAAAACAACAGAATACACATTCTTCTCTAGTGCACATGGAATATTCTCCAGAATAGATCACATCGTGGGTCACAAATCAGGTCTCAGCTGGTACCAAAAGACCGGGGTCATTCCCTGCATATTTTTAGACCACAATGCTTTGAAACTAGAACTCAACCACAAGAGGAAAGTTGGAACTCAAATATATGGAGGCTAAAGAGCATCCTACTAAGAATGAATGGGTCAGCCAGGAAATTAAAGAGGAATTAAAACAATTCCTGGAAACATTCAAAACTGAAAACAAAACTGTTCAAAATCTTTGGGACACTGCAAAAGGCAGTCCTGAGAGGAAAGTATATAGCAGTACAAACCTTTCTCAAGAAACAAGAAAGTTCTCAAATACACAACCTAACTATATCTAAAGGAGCTGGAGAAAAAAAAAAAATGAAACCTAAACCTGGTAGAAGAAGAGAAATAATAAAGATCAGAGCAGAAATCAATGAAATAGAAACCAAAGAAACAGTAGAACAGATCAACAAAACTAGGAGCTGTTTCTTTAAAAAAATTAATAAGATTGACAAACCCCTGGCCAGACTTACCAAAAAGAAAAGAGAAATGACCCAAATAAATAAAATCATGAATGAAAAAGGAAAGATCACAGCCAACATCAAAGAAATACAATTATGGGGGCACCTGGGTGGCTCAGTGGGTTAAAGCCTCTGCCTTCAGCTCAGGTCATGATCCCGGAGTTCTGGGATCGAGCCCCCCATCAGGCTCTCTGCTTAACCGGAAACCTGCTTCCCCGTTCCCCCCACCCCCACCACCTCTCTGCCTACTTGTGATCTCTGTCAAATAAATAAATAAAATCTTAAAAAAAAATTAAAAAAAAAAAAGAAATACAATTATGGGCGCCTGGGTGGCTCAGTGGGTTAAGCCTCTGCCTTCAGTTCAGGTCATGATCTCAGGGTCTTGGGATCAAAGCCCATGTCGGGCTCTCTGCTCTGCAGGGAGCGTGCTTCCCCCTCTCTCTCTGCCTGCCTCTCTGCCTACTTGTGACCTCTCTGTCAAATAAATAAATAAATAATCTTAAAAAAAAAAAAAGAAACACAATTATAAGAACATATTATGAGCAACTATATGTAGGCACATTTGACAATCTGGAAGAAAGAGATGCATTCCTAGAGATGTATGAACTACCAAAACTGAACCACAAAGAAACAGAAAACCTGAACAGATCTATAACCAGGAAGGAGATTGAAGCAGTCATCAAAAATCTCCAAACAAACAAAACCCCAGGGCCAGAGGGCTTCCAAGGGGAATTCTACCAAACATTTAAAGAAGAATTCATAACTATTCTCGTGAAACTGTTCTAAAAAATAGAAATGGAAGGAAAACTTCCAAACTCATTTTATGAGGCCAGCATTACCTTGATCCCCAAACCAAAGACCCCATTGGAAAGGAGAATTACAGACCAATATCCCTGATGAACATGGATGCAAAATTTCTTATCAAAATACTAGCCAATAAGATCCAACAATACATTAAAAGGATTATTCACCACGACCAAGTGGGATTTATTCCTGGGCTGCAAAGTTGGTTCAATATCTGCAAATTAATCAATGTGATACAAAACATTTAGTAAAAGAAAGAACAAAAACCATTTGAACCTCTCAACAGATGCTGACAAAGCATTTGACAAAGTACAGCATCCTCTCTTGATCAAAACTCGTCACAGTGTAGGGATGGAGGGTAAACAGCTCAAGACCATAAAGCCATCTATGAAAAATCCACAGTGAATATCATTCTTAACGGGGAAAAAACTAACAGCTTTCCCCCTAAGGTCAGGAACATGACAGGGCTATCCACTATCACCACTGCTATTCAATATACTACAAGAAGTCTTACAGCAATCAGACAACAAAAGGAAATAAAAGGCATCTGAATCACCAAAGAAGAAATCAGACTCTACTCTTTGTAGATGATATGATACTTTATGTGAAAACCCAAAAGACCCCACTATGAAACTGCTAGAACTCATACAGGAATTCAGTAAATTGTCAGGATATAAAAATCAATGCACAGAAATCAGTTGCATTTCTATATACCAACAAGACAGAAGAAAGAGAAATTAAGAAGCCAATCCTATTTACAATTGTACCCAAAACCATAAGATACCTAGAAATAAATCTAACCAAAGAGGCAAAGAATCTGTACTCAGAAAACTATAGAGTACTCATGAAAGAAACTGAGGAAGACACAAAGAAATGGAAAAATGTTCCATGCTCCTGGATTGGAAGAATAAATATTGTGAAAATGTCTATGCTACCTAAAGCAATCTACACATTTAATGCAATTCCTATCAAAGTACCATCCATTTTTTTCAAAGAAATGGAACAAATAATCCTAAAATTTATATGGAATCAGAAAAGACCTCGAATAGCCAAAGCAATATTGAAAAAGAAAGCCAAAGTTGGTGGCATCACAATTCTGGACTTCAAGCTCTACTACAAAGCTGTCATCATCAAGACAGCATGGTACTGGCACAAAAACAGACGCATAGATCAATGGAACAGAATAGCCAAACTATGCTAATAGCCTAGATGTCCATCAACAAATGAATGGATAAAGAAGATGTGGTATGTACATATACAATGGAATACTATGCAGCCATCAAAAGAAACGAAATCTTGTCATTTGCCACAATGTGGATGGAACTAGAGGGTATTGTGCTATGTGAAATTAATCAGAGAAAGATAATTAACATATGGTCTCGCTGATATGAAGAAATCTGAGAGGCAGGGTAGGGGGCCATGGGGGAAGGGAGGGTGAAATGAAACAAGACGAAACCAGAGAGGGAGAGAAACCATAAGAGACTCTTTATCATAGGAAACAAACTGAGGGTTGCCAGAAGAGAGGGGGGTTGGAGGGATGGGGTAGCAGGGTGATGGTCAATGGAAAGGGTATGTGTTATGGGGAGAAATAATAATAATAATAAATATATACATTAAAATAGTAAATAGATATAAGGAGGATATACTATATACTCTATAAGATATTATGGTTTATTTAAATATAGTTAATGAAAATAATAGCTACTCTTTGAAATTTCACACAGTGCAGAATTATGTATGTAGAAAGAGAAAGTTTCCTCACTATTCTATCTTCTAGGCTTAGCACTATTTGAAGGTTGATGTATACAACTCCAGAATTTTTTGTTTCATAGATAGCTACATCATTAATAATCTGTAATTAAATGAAAATTCAGAGGACAATGTTAAAAATAGTATTTTTTGCTAGTGGAATTGTGATTTTTAAGTTATTTATTTTTTGGGTGTTGAGTTTGATATGTTTTTTTATAGGTTTTGGTTACTCGCCCTTTATCTGATACATTATTTGCAAATATCTCTCATTCCATAGGTTGCTTTTTAGTTTTGTTGATTGCTTCCTTTGCTGTGCAAAAGCTTTATAACCTGGTGAAGTCCCAATAGTTCATTTTTGCTTTTCTTTGCCTTGTTTTTGGAGACATTTCTAGTAAGAAGTTGCTGCAGTTGAGGTCAAAGAGGTTGCTGCCTGTATTCTCCTGTAGGATTTTGAAGGGTTCCTGTCTCACATTTAGGTCTTTCATCCATTTTGAGTTTATTTTTTGTATATGGTGTACTAAGTGGTCCAGTTTCATTCTTCTGCATGTGGCTGTCCAGTTTTCCCAACACCATCCATTGAAGAGACTGTCTTTTTTCCATTGGACATTCTTTCCTGCCTTGTTTAAGATTAGTTGACCATAGATTTGAGGTACAACTTCTGGGGTCTCTATTCTGTTCCATTGATCTATGTGTCTGTTTTGTGCCAGTACCATACTGTCTTAATGATTACAGCTTTAAGTCTGGAATTGTGACACCTCCAGCTTTGGTTTTTTTTTTTTTTTTTTTTCAACATTGTGTTGGCTATTTGGGGTCTTGTGTAGTTCCATACAAATTTTAGGATTGTTTGTTCCAGCTCTAAAAAATGCTGATGGTAATTTAAAAAAAAATTTTATTTATTTGTCAAAGAGAGCGAGCATGCACAAGGAGGGGAAGTGGCAGTCAGAGGGGCAAGCAGGCTTCCTGCAGAGGAAGGAGCCCAGTGTGGGAGTCAACCTCAAGACAATGGGATCATGACCTGAGTGGAAGGCAGATGCATATTAACCAACTGAGCCACCCAGATGTCTCAGTGCTGATGGTATTTTGATAGGGATTGCATTCAATGTGCACACTACTTTGGGCAGCATACAAATTTTAACAATATTTGTTCTTCCAATCTATGAGCATGGAATGTTTTTTCATTTCTTAGTGTCTTCCTCAATTTATTTCATAAGTGTTCCAGTTTTAAGAGTAGAGGTCTTTTACCTCTTTGGTGCGATTTATTCTTAGGTATTTTATGGGTTTTGGTGCAATTTTAAATGGGATCGCTTGCCTGATTTCTTTCTGCTTCACTGTTAGTGTACAGAAATGAAACTGACTTCTTTGCATTGATTTTATGTCCTGTGACTGTGCTCAATTCCTTGATCAGTTCTAGCAATTTTTTGGTAGAGTCTTTGGGTTTTCTACATAGAGATTCAGGTAATCTGCAATGAATGAGAGTTTGACTTCTTTGCTGATTTGGATGCTTTTATTTCTTTTTGTTGTCTGATTGCTGAGGTTAGGAACTCCAATACTATGCTGAACAACGGTGGTGAGAGCAGACTTCCCTGTCATGTTCCTGACCTTAGGAGAAAAGCTCTCAGTTTTTCCCTGTTGAGGATGGTATTTGCTGTGTCTTTTGTACATGGCTTTTATGATATTGAGTTCTCTTCCTTCTATCCTACATGGCAGGGAGTTTTTATCAAGAAAGGATGGTGTATTTTGTTAAATGCTTTTTCTGCAACTATTGAGAGAATCATATGGTTCTTCTTCTTTCTTTTATTAATGTGGTGTATCATACTGATTGATTTGTGGATGTTAAACCACCCCTGCAGCACAGGAATAAATCCCACTTGGTCGTAGTAAACAATCTTTTCACTGAACTGTTGGATCATATTAGCTAGTATCTTGGTAAGAATTTTTGCATCCATGTTCATCAGGGATATTGGTATGTAATTCTCTTTTATGGTGGGGTCTCGGTCTGGTTTTGGGATCAAGGTAATGCTGGCCTCATAAAATGAGTTTGGAAGTTTTCCTTCCATTTCTATTTTTTGGAACAGTTTTAGAAGAATAGGTATTAATTCTTCTTTAAATGTTTGGTAGAATTCCCCTTGGAAGCCCTCTGGCCCTGGGATCTTATTCTTTGGGAGATTTTTGATTACTGCTTCAATTTCTTCACTGGGTATGGGTCTGTTCAGTTATTCTATTTCTTTCTGTTTCAGTTTTGGTAGTTTACATGTTTCGAGGAATGCATTCATTTCTTCCACATTGCCTAATTTTTTGGCATATAATTGCTAATATTCTCTTTAAACTGTATTTCTTCAGTATTGGTTGTGATCTCACCTCTTCCATTCATGATTTTATTTATTTAGGTCTTTTCTCTTTTCTTTTTGATAAGTCTGACTATGAGCTGTCAATCTTATTAATTCCTTCAAAGAACCAGCTCCTAGTTTTGTTGATCTGCTCTGTTTATTTTTTTTTTAACTTCTTTGTCATTGATTTCTGCTCTAATCATTTTCATTTCGCTTCTCCTGCTTTGTTTAGGCTTTATTTGCTGTTCTTTCCAGCTCCTTCAGGCATTCCATCCTAAAACAGCAGAATACACAGTGTTCTCAAGTGCACATGAAACGTTCTCCAAAAAAGACTGCATACTGGGCCACAAATCAGATCTCAACCTGTACAAAAAGACCGAGATCATACCATGCATATTTTCAGATCACAATGCTAAAAAACTTGAAGTCAACCACAAGAAAAGAATTGGAAGGACCACAAATGCAAGGAGGTTAAAGAACATACTGCTAAAGAATGAATGGATCAATGAGGAAATTAGAGAACAATTAAATACATGGAAACAAATGAAACTGAAAACACAATAGTCCAAAAGCTTTGGGATGCAGGCGGTCCAGATGGGGAATATTCTGGATTTTACAAAGGATTCTTTGTCATATACAGAAGAAGGCTGAACACTGGGTTAAATTGAGGGAGACTACAGAGACAGCAGTCAAATGCAATGATACATAAATTTTGATTGGATTCTGGATTTAAAAAAACAAAAAGCTAATAAGGATATTCTGAGGAAATTTGAGTGTAGATTAAAGTGATATATTTTTTTTTTAAAGATATGGTAATAGTGGTGTGGTTGTGTAGTAAAATATCCTTTCTCTGGGGAAAAATATGCCAAAATATTCAGGAGTGAGGTGTCATAATGCCTGCAATCAATGTCTAAACGTTTGGCAAAAGAGTGTGTGTATGTATAGAAAGAGATGGGACAGGTGTGGCAAGACATTAATAATTATCTGGGTAAGGGGCAAACAAGTGTTCACTGTACAGCTTCTAACCTTTTATGGGTTTGAAAATTTCTAAAAACAAAAGAATATAAAATTAAAGGGAAACAATTTCTCACAGTGATTGAGAAGAGAGCTCAAGAAACAACAGACTTGTATTTACAACTAGTTCTGCTACTTCCTAAAGGTAGAACCCTAAAGCAAGTTATTTACTTAGGATCCTTAAATGGGTTTTTCTTTTTTTTCCTCTACAATTCACAATACATTTTCAAACTTTACCACACCACTTACAAACTGATTCATATCCATACCAAAAGAAAAGGCAAATAGATGTTGTTTTCCTTGTTTCTTTACATGAAAGCAAACTTACACTTCCCAGTTTTATTTATTTTTTAAATTAATTAATTAATTATTTTTTTAAATAAACATATATTTTTATCCCCAGGGGTAAAGGTCTGTGAATCGCCAGGTTTACACACTTCACAGCACTCACCCCAGCACATACCCTGCCCAATGTCCATAACCCCACCCCCCTCTTCCAACCCCCCTCCCCCCAGCAACCCTCAGTTTGTTGTGTGAGACTATGAGTCACTTATGGTTTGACTCCTTCCCAATCCCATCTTGTTTCATTTATTCTTCTCCTACCCCCTTAACCCCCCATGTTGCATCTCCACTTCCTCATATCAGGGAGATCATGTGATAGTTGTCTTTCTCCAATTGACTTACTTCGCTAAGCATGATACCCTCTAGTTCCATCCATGTCATCGCAAATGGCAAGATTTCATTTCTTTTGATGGCTGCATAGTATTCCATTGTGCATATATACCATCCCTTCTTTATCCATTCATCTGTTGATGGACATCTAGGTTCTTTCCATAGTTTGGCTATTGTAGACATTGCTGCTATAAACATTCGGGTGCACGTGCCCCTTCGGATCACTACGTTTGTATCTTTAGTGTAAATACCCAGCAGTGCAATTGCTGGGTCATAGGGTAGTTCTCTTTTCAACATTTTGAGGAACCTCCATGCTGTTTTCCAGAGTGGTTGCACCACCTTGCATTCCCACCAACAGTGTAGGAGGGTTCCCCTTTCTCCGCATCCTCGCCAGCATCTGTCATAGCCTGACTTGTTAATTTTAGCCATTCTGACCGGTGTGAGGTGATATCTCAGTGTGGTTTTGATTTGTATTTCCTGATGCCGAGTGATATGGAGAACTTTTTCATGTGTCTGTTGGCCATCTGGATGTCTTCTTTGCAGAAATGTCCTCTGCCCATTTCTTGATTGGATTATTTGTTCTTTGGGTGTTGAGTTTGCTAAGTTCTTTATAGATTTTGGACACTAGTCCTTTATCTGATATGTTGTTTGCAAATATCTTCTCCCATTCTGTCAGTTGTCCTTTGGTCTTGTTAACTGTTTCCTTTGCTGTGCAAAAGCTTTTCATCTTGATGAAATCCCAATAGTTCATATTTGCCCTTGCTTCCCTTGCCTTTGGCGATGTTCCTAGGAAGATGTTGCCGCGGCTGAGGTCGAAGTCGTTGCTGCCTGTGTTCTCCTCAAGGATTTTGATGGATTCCTTTCTCACAGTGAGGTCCTTCATCCATTTGGAGTCTATTTTCGTGTGTGGTGTAAGGAAATGATCCAATTTCATTTTTCTGCATGTGGCTGTCCAATTTTCCCAACACCATTTATTGAAGAGACTGTCTTTTTCCCATTGGACATTCTTTCCTGCTTTGTCGAAGATTAGTTGACCATAGAGTTGAGGGTCTATTTCTGGGCTCTCTATCCTGTTCCATTGATCTATGTGTTTTTGTGCCAGTACCATGCTGTCTTGATGATGACAGCTTGTAATAGAGCTTGAAGTCTGTAATTGTGATGCCACCAACTTTGGCTTTCTTTTTCAATATTCCTTTGGCTATTCGAGGTCTTTTCTGGTTCCATATAAATTTTAGGATTATTTGTTCCATTTCTTTGAGAAAAATGGGTGGTACTTTGATAGGAATTGCATTAAATGTGTAGATTGCTTTAGGTAGCATAGACATTTTCACAATATTTATTCTTCCAATCCAGGAGCATGGAACATTTTTCCATTTCTTTGTGTCTTCCTCAATTTCTTTCATGAGTACTTTATAGTTTTCTGAGTATAGATTCTTAGTCTCTTTGGTTAGGTTTATTCCTAGGTATCTTATAGTTTTGGGTGCAATTGTAAATGGGATGGACTCCTTAATTTCTCTTTCTTCTGTCTTGTTGTTGGTGTAGAGAAATGCAACGGATTTCTGTGCATTGATTTTATATCCTGACACTTTACTGAATTCCTGTACAAATTCTAGCAGTTTTGGAGTGGAGTCTTTTGGGTTTTCCACATATAGTATCATATCATCTGCAAAGAGTGATAGTTTGATTTCTTCTTTGCTGATTTGGATGCCTTTAATTTCCTTTTGTTGTCTGATTGCTGAGGCTAGGACGTCTAGTACTAAGTTGAATAGCAGTGGTGATACTGGACATCCCTGCTGTGTTCCTGACCATAGCAGAAAAGCTTTCAGTTTTTCTCCATTGAGAATGATATTTGCGGTGGGTTTTTCATAGATGCTATGGTGATATTGAGGTATGCGCCCTCTATCCCTGCACTTTGAAGAGCTTTGATCAGGAAGGGATGCTGTACTTTGTCAAATGCTTTTTCAGCATCTATGGAGAGTATCATATGGTTCTTGTTCTTTCTTTTATTAATGTGTTGTATCACATTGATTGATTTGCGGATGTTGAACCAACCTTGCAGCCCTGGAATAAATCCCACTTGGCTGTGGTGAATAATCCTTCTAATGTACTGTTGAATCCTATTGGCTAGTATTTTGGTAGGAATTTTTGCATCTGTGTTCATCAAGGATATTGGTCTGTAGTTCTCTTTTTTGATGGGATCCTTGTCTGGTTTTGGAATCAAGGTGATGCTGGCCTCATAAAATGAGTTTGGAAGTTTTCCTTCCATTTCTATTTTTTGGAACAGTTTCAAGAGAATAGGAATTAGTTCTTCTTTAAATGTTTGGTAGAATTCCCCTGGGAAGCCATCTGGCCCTGGGCTTTTGTTTGTTTGGAGATTTTTGATGACTGTTTCAATCTCCTTACTGGTTATGGGTCTGTTCAGGCTTTCTAGTTCTTCCTGGTTCAGTTGTGGTAGTTCATATGTCTCTAGGAATGCATCCATTTCTTCCAGATTGTCAAATTTGTTGGCGTAGAGTTGCTCATAGTATGTTTTTATAATTGTCTGTATTTCTTTGGTGTTAGTTGTGATCTCTCCTCTTTCATTCATGATTTTATTTATTTGGGTCCTTTCTCTTTTCTTTTTGATGAGTCTGGCCAGGGGTTTATCGATCTTATTAATTCTTGCAAAGAACCAGCTCCTAGTTTCGTTGATTTGTTCTATTGTTTTTTTGGTTTCTATTTCATTGATTTCTGCTCTGATCTTTATGATTTCTCTTCTCCTGCTGGGTTTAGGGTTTCTTTCTTGTTCTTTATCTAGCTCTTTTAGGTGTAGGGTTAGGTTGTGTACCTGAGACCTTTCTCGTTTCTTGAGAAAGGCTTGTACCGATATATATTTTCCTCTCAGGACTGCCTTTGTTGTGTCCCACAGATTTTGAACCATTGTGTTTTCATTATCATTTGTTTCCATGAATTTTTTCAACTCTTCTTTAATTTCCTGGTTGACCCACTCATTCTTTAGAAGGATGCTGTTTAGTCTCCATGTATTTGGGTTCTTTCCAAATTTCCTCTTGTGATTGAGTTCTAGCTTCAGAGCATTGTGGTCTGAAAATATGCAGGGAATGATCCCAATCTTTTGATAACGGTTGAAACCTGATTTAGGACCGAGAATGTGATCTATTCTGGAGAATGTTCCATGTGCACTAGAGAAGAATGTGTATTCTGTTGCTTTGGGATGAAATGTTCTGAATAGATCTGTGATGTCCATCTGGTCCAGTGTGTCATTTAAGGCCTTGATTTCCTTGTTGATCTTTTGCTTGGATGATCTGTCCATTTCAGTGAGGGGAGTGTCAAAGTCCCCTACTATTATTGTATTATTGTCGATGTGTTTCTTTGATTTTGTTATTAATTGGTTTATATAGTTGGCTGCTCCCATGTTAGGGGCATAGATATTTAAAATTGTTAGATCTTCTTGTTGGACAGTTCCTTTGAGTATGATATAGTGTCCTTCCTCATCTCTTATTATAGTCTTTGGCTTAAAATCTAATTGATCTGATATAAGGATTGCCACTCCTGCTTTTTTCTGATGTCCATTCGCATGGTAAATTCTTTTCCACCCCCTCACTTTAAATCTGGAGGTGTCTTCAGGTTTAAGATGAGTTTCTTGTAGGCAACATATAGATGGGTTTTGTTTTTTTATCCATTCTGATACCCTGTGTCTTTTGATTGGGGCATTTAGCCCATTAACATTCAGGGTAAGTATTGAGAGATATGAATTTAGTGCCATTGTATTGCCTGTAAGGTGACTGTTATTGTATATTGTCTCTGTTTCTTTCTGAGCTACTACTTTTAGGGTCTCTCTTTGCTTCGAGGGCCCCTTTCAATATTTCCTGTAGAGCTGGTTTGGTATTTGCAAATTCTTTCAGTTTTTGTTTGTCCTGGAAGCTTTTAATCTCTCCTCCTATTTTCAATGATAGCCTAGCTGGATATAGTATTCTTGGCTGCATGTTTTTCTCATTTAGTACTCTGAATATATCATGCCAGCTCTTTCTGGCCTGCCAGGTGTCTGTGGATAAGTCTGCTGCCAATCTAATATTTTTACCATTGTACGTTACAGACATCTTTTCCCGGGCTGCTTTCAGGATCTTCTCTTTGTCACTAAGACTTGTAAATTGTACTATTAGGTGACGGGGTGTGGACCTATTCTTATTGATTTTGAGGGGGGTTCTCTGAACCTCCTGGATTTTGATGCTTGTTCCCTTTGCCATATTGGGGAAATTCTCTCCAATAATTCTCTCCAATATACCTTCTGCTCCCCTGTTTCCTCTTCTTCTGGAATCCCAATTATTCTAATGTTGTTTCGTCTTATGGTGTCACTTATCTCTCGAATTCTCCCCTCATGGTCCAGTAGCTGTTTGTCCCTCTTTTGCTCAGCTTCTTTATTCTCTGTCATTTGGTCTTCTATATGGCTAATTCTTTCTTCTGCCTCATTTATCCTAGCAGTGAGAGCCTCCATTTTTGATTGCACCTCATTAATAGCTTTTTTGATTTCAACTTGGTTCGATTTTAGTTCTTTTATTTCTCCAGAAAGGGCTTTTATATCTCCTGAGAGGGTTTCTCTAATATCTTCCATGCCTTTTTTGAGCCCGGCTAGAACCTTGAGAATCGTCATTCTGAACTCTAGATCTGACATATTACGAATGTCTGTATTGATTAGGTCCCTAGCCTTTGGTACTGCCTCTTGTTCTTTTTTTTGTGGTGAATTTTTCTGCCTTGTCATTTTGTCCAGATAAGAGTAGATGAAGGAGCAAGTAAAATACTAAAAGGGTGGCAAAACCCCAGGAAAATACGCTTTAACCAAATCAGAAGAGATCCCAAATTGTGGGGGGGAGAAAGGGGATAAAAAGAGGTTCAGAAAAAAAAAAAAGAAAAGAAAAGAAACAATTAAAAAAAGAAAATGAATAAAGAAAATATATTATATATATTATATATATTAAATATATTAAATATATTATATTATATATAATATATTTATATATTAGATAAAGTAGTTAAAAAAGTTAAAAAAGAAAAGGGTAAATGTTAAAAAAATATTTAGCAGAAGAAGAAAAAAAAATTGAAAAAGAAGAAAAAAAATTAAATTAACTGCAAGACTAAAGAATCATAGGGTGAAAGCCATGAGTTCTGTGCTTTGCTTTCTCCTCCTCTGGAATTCCACTGCTCTCCTTGGTATTGAACCTGCACTCCTTGGTAGGTGAACCCGGTCCTGGCTGGATTTCCTGTTGATCTTCTGGGGGAGGGGCTTGTTGTAGTGATTCTCAAGTGTCTTTGCCCCAGGCAGAATTGCACCGCCCTTATGAGGGGCCAGGCTGAGTAATCCGCTCAGGTTTGCTTTTGGGAGCTTTTGTTCCCTGAGCGCTTTCCGTGGAGTTCCAGAGGACAGGATTGAAAATGGCGGACTCCCGGTCTCCAGATCGGAGGAGCCGAGAGCTCGGGGCCCTACTCCTCAGTGCGCCCTCAGAGAACATCGCCCACTTACTCCCGTCTCCCTGGCCTCTGGCCGCGCTCCAAGCTCACCGAGCCTGTGACCGTTTCAAGGTAACCCCGAGCTGGGAGCTCACTCCTCAGCTCTGTCTCTGTAGCCGGCTTCCCTGTTCTAATACCTGCAAGCTCTGCAACACTCAGATACCCCAGATCCTTCTGTGACCTTGCGGGACCTGAGGCCACGCTGACCCCACATGGGCTTCACCCCGGTTTAGCCTCTGGAGTGATGTCCCTCAGCGGAACAGACTTTTAAAAGTCCTGATTTTGTGCTCCGTTGCTCCACCGCTTGCCGGGAGCTGGCCCCTCCCATTGCGGTCTATCTTCCCGTCATTTTGGATTCACTTCTCTGCTAGTCCTACCTTTCAGAAAGTGGTTGATTTTCTGTTTCTAGAATTGATGTTCTTCTTCTCTTCGATCTCCCATTGGATTTGTGGGTGTTTGCAATCTTTAGATAAGCTATCTAGCTGATCTCCTGCTACCTGAAGTAGTCTGAGCCTACTACTTCTCCGCTATCCTGACTCATCCCCCACTACCCAGTTTTAATTTGTATAAGTAAATATATGAAAGAAAATATATGAAAGTAAATTTACACTTCCCAGTTTTAATTTGCATAAGTCAAACCAAGAAACAATTCATTAGGTTTACATAAAAATATCAGATTTAGTCTTGATAAGAGAATTGAAAATAACACAACTCACAAATTGTACAAGTGCCAGCATGATGTGATCAAAGCAATGCTGGGCTCAGTAGAACAGAAGGTATGAGTCTAACTCCTGGCTTTAACTGGGAGGCTCACTCAGTTAAGTGTCTGCCTTCGGCTTGGGTCATGATCCCTGGATTCCTGGCATTGAGCCCCACATTGGGCTCCCTGCTCAGTGGGGAGTCTGCTTCTTCCCTCTCCCTCTGTCCTTCTCCTTGCTCCTTCTCTTTCTCTCTTTCTGTCTCCCTGTTTCTCTTTAATAAATAAATAACATTTTTTAAAAATAAAATAAAGATAGTTATTTGAGAGAGAGAATCAGAGAAAGCACAAGGTGGGGAAAGTCAGAGGGAGAAGCAGACTGCCTGCTGAGCTGGGAGGCCGATACGGGCCTTGATCCTGGGACTCCAGGATCATGACCTGAGCCAAAGGCAGTCGCTTAACCAACTGAGCCATCCAGGTGCCCCTAAATTTTGGCTTTAATTTGTATATAAGTTTGAGTGAGTCAACAACCTCTTATGGTTTCAGTTTCTTTACCAATAAAAAAAAAAGAGGTCAAACCAGATTTCTCCAGTCTTAAGCTGCTCTAAGATTCTGCAAGCAAATGGTAGGTTTTCTTCTTATGCATTCTGAGTTTCTTTTTTGAGGCTTCTTTTTAATTTTACACTTCACATGTGTTTATCATCATGATATTCCTGGCCTAAACCCCTCTCTCCTCAACCTCAACTTCAACCTCCTCTGTCCTTACCTCAGCCCCATTCTAGCTCAAATGGTAGGGGTATCCTGAGATGATTTTTATTTGAAATTCAGCACAATTGGTACAGTTCGCTAACAGTTAATTAGCTAGGTCCATTAGGCAAAAACTTAGGTAGTATTTTGTCTTGGGTTGTAAAATTTTGAATTTTAAATAATTTTAAAGTTTAAAGACTCCTTACTTCCTTCCTGGTTCTTATGGCAACATCTTGCATAACCCGAGAGACCATTTCTTTCATTTTCTCTGTATCTTGTTCTTTTTGCTTCTCCTCAAGTAGAGCCTTCAGAAAAATAATCATTTGATGTTATTATAAATCACATCATTATTAATAAAGATAACATAGTAAATGATTAAAAACCTGTCCACTAATCACTTTTTTGAAAGAAAACATCTTCTTCTACACTTCTGGGACATCTCCACTTGGAATCTTTGCCTGTTATGAATGATACTTATTTTTCCTAACCTTCTCACCTGACCTTGTCCTAAAAATTTATTATTTTACTCTGGTATTTATTTCAGCCAGGGCCATACCTAGAAATCTTAAGAGTTATTTTTCAATTTTCCTTTACTCCTTGTAAAAAATGTCATCAAGTCTAGGTATTAAAGTCTTGGAAAAAAGTCTCTTGGACTTCCCTTGCTTTCCATTATTTGGTATTATTCAAATTACGTCCCTTGTCAACTAACTCCTTGATGTTTCTATTTATCCAATCATTTTCCTCTCCCAGCTAAAAAAATACTCTTATAATCCCAGTTCTGTTGTCAGTCCCAACCCATTTCTCTGCTTCTCTCTGGAGCAAAACTCCTCTAAAGTCTGTGCTGGCTCATCTCCAATCCTACTACACCAACTCCAATCAGGCTTTCACTATCCATAGTCTCCATTAATAATTCATGAGTCAATTTTGAATAACTATCTTATTTGATATATCAGTAGCACTTGAGATAACTGATTACTCTCTTTTCCTTGTTTTACTTTCCTTATTTGGCTTTTAGCATGCCACAGTATTGGTTTTCTTCCTTATTCACTGATCATTCCTTTTTAGTTTACATTGCTGTTTCTTCCTCTTCTCCTGAACCTCTTTAAAAATTGTACTACCTGGGGTGCCTGGGCATCTGCCTTCAGCTCAGGTCATGATCCCAGGGTCCTAGGATTGAGCCCTGAGTTGCGATGGGCTTCCTGCTCAGGAGGGAGTCTGCTTCTCACTCTTCCTCTCCCTCTGCCCCTCTTCCCCTGCTTGTGTTCTCTCACTCTCTCTGTCTCAAATAAAAAAAAAATCTTAAAAAAGAAACTGCACTACACATCAGAGGGGAGATGGGTGGGTGAGGGTGTAGGTGAAACAGGTGATGGGATTAAGAAGTGCATGTGACATGAAGAGCACTGATGTATGGAATTGCTGAATTAACATATTGCATACCTGAAATGAATATAATGCTATATGTTAACTATGCTGGAATTAAAATAAAAACTGAATTAAAAAAATTAAAATTGTACTACCTAAGACCTATATCCTTTGTCCTATATCTCCATCTGTCCCTTGATGGTCTAATCCAGTCTCCTGGTTTTAAATATCATTTATATGCTGACAACTCTCAAATTTACATCTCTAGACCAAATATCTTTCTAAATTGGGTGATATACACAACTGATAAATTACTCAACACTACATCTAAAACTAATGATGTACCATATCATATGTTGGCTAATTGAATTTAAATAAAAAATAACCAAAAAACCCTACAAATACTTTTCTGGGCCTGGAACTGCTCCAATTTTAGGCATGACTGAATCTCTCTTTTTTAATCATTACATAGTAAGTGGCCCTGTGTTCTGACCCCATTACCTTCCAAAGATACCATACACATCCCCATCTGTTTTTTTTAAATCATTTAACAAATTTCCTCCTGCTTAAACAGGTAAGCTAATGAGAATTAACTGTGTTTTTATTCAAATAGAATAGGGAGGTATATTAATTTAAGGTGTACAGTATAATGATTCAACAGTTCTTTTTTTAGAATCATTATTTATTTAATTATTTTTAAGTAGACTCCATGCCTACTTGAAGTCATGACCCTGAGATCAAGAGTTGTGTGCTCTACCGATCTAGCAAGGTGTTGTGTGCTCTACCGAGCTAGCAAAGGCAATGGTTCTATACATTACCCAGTGCTCATCATGATAAGTGTACTCTTAACCCCCTTTACTCATTTCTCCCCCACCTGCTCTCCCTTGACCACCAGTTTGTTCACCATAGTTAAGAGTCTTTCTTTTTGTTCATTTGTTTTGTTTCTTAAATTTCACATGAATAAAATCATATGGTATTTATTTTCCCTGACGTATTTCACTTAGTATTATATCTTCTAGGTCCATCCATGTTGTTGTTGGAAATAGCAAGATTTCATTCTTTTTACGACTGAGTAATGTTCCATTGTATATATACACCACATCTTTATTCATTCATATATGGATGGGCACCGGGTTGCTTCCATACCCTGGCTATTGTAAATTATATAGTAATAGCTGTTTTGATGTAATAACTTTGTGGGAGAGAATAGGACAATGAGGAAATAGGGAAGCATCATAAAAGAATGATAATAGGCTATGTTTCATGTCTGATCAGTGGAGAGAATCCTTGACTTTTTGGAAAAACTTTTTGGAAAAAGCAACTGAAGGTGGGAGTCCTATAATAATTATACAGTAGGTTGGAGGGAGCTTAATACTGTAGCCATAAATAGCCTCTTTAAGGATCTGTTTACTTTGGACTTGAGTGAAAGGATTTAAGGGATAGGCAATGAATATCACTACTTCTCTGTCCATTGTGTTTTATACAAAATGTTCACCTTTAGTGACCTGAAATTAACAATGCTCATCTGATGAGGCTTCAGAGGGGAAAGGTAAACAATTTTGTCTTGCTCTGAACTGTTCTAGCTAACTTAAGAGTTTAGAGCAATTCCCAAGCATATTATTTCTACTTATTATTTCATTATTATTTCTACTTAAGGCATTTATATATAAGCATATATGCTATGCCTTTCAACCATTCTGAGAGACAGTATTCAACTCACAGATGGAATTATTAGCTTGAAAGGCATGATAAGCACCTTTGCATTCTCACAGATTTGAATATTATTTTTTTATTTATTAGCTTAATATGTGACTTATATAGCTTGTTTTGTTTTTGACAGCCCTCTTGGAAAGCCCTCTATTAGGTAAAAAAGGAACATAAATAAAGCAAAGTATTTCCTTTGTACTCCCCATATTTCCTAGTAATTACGCATAATATGTTAGGTATTCAATGAATGTGGGTTAAATGAAGTAATGATTTAGTGATCTCTAAATAAAGGAGGCAAGAACATTAAAAACAAATCTATCCACTTGCTGAACTCTTTGAACTATATACCATTTATATGGAGGTGATAAAAAAAACTATAATATGCAATAGCATAGGAATCACAGTTGTTAGAGGGTTAAAAAAAAGAACAGTGACATGAAATTTCCAGTTAATAAGTCTTTTCTTTTTTTAAAGATTTTATTGATTTATTTGACAGAGAGATACACAGCGAGAGAGAGAACACAAGCAGAGGGAGAAGCAGGGAGCCTGCTGTGGGGCTTGATCCCAGGACGCTGGGATCATGACCTGAACTGAAGGCAGACGCTAAATGACTGAGCGGCCCAGGCACCCTCCAGTTAATAAATCTTTACAGCTTAATTTAATTCTCAATTAAGCTTCTGCTCTATTAATGTACGTGATGAAGGGGAAATAAAGATGAGTAAGATTAATCTGATTCAACCGAATAAAATATAGGGTATACTGCAATAAAGTGCTATAGCAGATTTTTTCAATATGAGATTATAGAAGATAAAGATTATTTACATAAGAATTGGAGACATAAAATCTGATATGAAAGCTTTGGAAAAGGGTTGACATTTTATCATACTCTGTTTTATTTTACTTTTTTAGTAATCTCTATACCCAACGTGGGGCTTTAACTCATGACCAAGAGATCAAGAGTCTCATGTTCTTCCAACTGAGCCATCCAGGTGCCCCCGTTTTATCATGTCTTATGATTAATTCTTACTATGAAAACTATGTCTGTTAATGGAAACATTATTGTGTTCAATAATGATGTTCATTAATATGTTCAATAATAATGAACATCATGTGTTCATTCTGTAATTATTGACTCCCTTATTAGGTCATATGGGTGAAAGTTCAGTATTATATTGTTTGTAAACATGTTTACTAGTTTTCTTACCTGATTTTTTTGAAGGTTAGCTTCTTCTAAGAGCTGCATGCTATTTCTGGCTCTTACAATAGCTTCATATTTTTCATTTTCTAATTCATTGCACTTTGCTTGTAATTCTCTGGTCTGGTTTTCCAAATGTGCTTTTTGTGTTCTTAATTGGGTGGCTTCTTGGATTGCTACACAGAGTCTAAAAGTAAATAATTACATTGAGAAAGTTAAATTTTTTTTAAAAGATTTTATTTATTTATTTGACAGAGATCACAAGTAGGCAGAGAGCCCGATGTGGGGCTCGATTCCAGGACCCTGGGACCATGACCTGAGCCAAAGGCAGAGGCTTTAACCCACTGAGCCACCCAGGCGCCCCAAGAAAGTTAAATATTTTTAAAAGGAAGAAGGAAAATAGTAGATTTACTGAGCATCTATAATAGAACAAACACTATTCCGGTTACTTTCACGTGTATTTTTCTCATTTGATATGCAAAAAGCTTTATAGGGTAAGTTTCATTATTTCCATTTTAAAGAACAACAGACCCAGAGAGGTGAAGCATTTGATTAAGGCCACATGGCTAATGAGCTGTGGGGCTGAGACTGAGCCTAGATATCCTGACTCTAATTAAGTTACACTTTCTACAGTATCACAGTGTATTATATAGTTACATGATAATGTTTTAAAGCAACTCCTTAAAGAATGAGTTATTCTTTCTATTTATATGGTCTTTTAAACATTTTACTTTTTTGCTTGGCTTCCTTTACCCACTCTCTACCCAGGTAACTCATGCTAATTTACTAACATGTATTTTTGAATATTTTCCTCTATGTTCATAAAATCGTGTATACATATATACACATGTACATACACAGATATTACACATTGGTCCATAGGTTTTAAAACATAATTTGTGTTATAAAAATGAAAATCATAATATATACCCTTTTCTGCACTTTTCTGCCAATTTTTTTCTGATGGGTAATTTGCTTGTTCCTTTATATGAACTCTCTTAAGATATAAACCCTCAGGGTGTTCTGTATGCTATAAATATTTTTCCCAAATATACTTTTTTGGCTGTTTTTGCTTGCTGACTCTATTTAGGAAATCTTTACTACACTAAAAATGTTCATTTTAATACAGCTAAATTTGATTTCTTAGATATCCTCAAAAGATTGCTATACCTTTAATATTTTTACTGGCAAATTTTTTACTGGTAAAAAAGGATTTTACTGGTAAATCTTAAATGCATCTGGAGTTTACTTCTGAGTGTGTTGTAAGAGAGAAGTCCAATTTAACTTTCTTCCAGATTAATGGTCAGTTGTATGAATACCATTAGTAACTGAAGAATTGAAATAATCCCTTTAACATACGTAAAACATGCAAATATAATTATTTACTTAAGGATTATGATGCTTCATTATCTATTTTATACCCAAATCATATCAATATTGCTTTATAGTAGGTTCTGATACATTCTGGTAAGACAATTCTTCTCTTAGAATGCATACTCTATTTTGTTATTTTCAGGCATTTCTTTCTTCTAAGTGGTGGCAGAAGCAGTATTCTCTATCCTCTCCCCACTCCCACTCCCACACAGAAGAACTTCCCTGCTCTAGCACACCTCATATTCTCCCAGTTTTGGGAAAAGAGAGGTGGCTAGCTGTATACAGTACATTAAAAAATATCCTTAGATTTTCTTACACACGCAGTGATCTCTTCTTAGAGAATTATTTGTTTAGGTTGTATTATAGCTTCATACTAAAAGCAAAAAAACCTAAAACCACAATAACAAAATCCCCAAACTCTCAATACTAAAAAGACAAAGCACCATTGAATGAAAAAAACAAGTTGATTTTAACTCAGTACTATTAGAATCAAAAGGAATTAAAAATAATTATTCAAGAGTTTACTGTTTTAAGTCTTTATTTTTTAGTATTTATTTGTATAGCATAGAATAGCTACTAAGATAAAAGAAATGAAAATCTACAACCACAGGCTTTTTCTCTAAGGTTAACGTAAAGACGTTCAGGAAAGCAAAAGTACAATCAAAGCAATCAATAAACTGCTGAAAAGTTTAGAAAAATGAAAAGCAAAACCCAAAACCCCTATCACTTAAAAATCACAACTCTTTTCATCAGAATCTCAAGTTAGTAGTTAAAATCAATTAGTTCTCAACTGCCATGACAAAGAAATTATTTTTATTAATACTTTGAAGAACAGGAAACAAAAGGTCAAACATACTTTTTTTTTCTTTTGGTTAATAAACAATAAATTAGCTTTGGATCTATGAGTAGAACTCAGATCTCAATTTTTAATGTGCTCAGAGCAGCAGACTATTTCTGAGTGTAAAAGGTTCCAATCATACAGAGTAGATTTTTCAGCTAACAACCATAAACTCTACCTTGTGAAATATCACACATGATAATTTTCAAATCTTTTAAGGGAACATTTAACAAAGATTAGGGAACAACAAAAACAACAGAAGATTTTATAGTACACATTTACATTAAGAGACCTACTAAAGAAAACCATAGAATATACTTAAAAAGTAATCCAGACCCTCAAAGATAACTGAAAATTACTGCTCCAGAAGACTCCAGAGAAAATACCTATAATGATTTCTTGAGTATTTTTTTCCTCTTGGGTACCTACTTAGTAAGATAGTTTTTCTGTTTAATTTTTACCCAACTTTGTTTTTCTGCTTTAAGATGTAAAGAACATTTTTGATTTGGGGATTGACTGACTATGACTGCCTTGGGGAAAACGTAGACAAAAATGATCTTCGAATACACATTCAAAATATATCAATGTTTTGAACATGATTTTTTGAAATAAATAATGTCTAATAAATCATATTTAAAACCTATGATTATAGTTTGTTTAGCAGTTATAAAATACATATCCTAGAAAATATCATAAGCTGAAACTCCAAATTAGAAAACCTTTTGAAGCTTATAGAGAAAGCTAGATGTATTTAACAATTTACCTTGTTTCTAATTGTTTTATACTAGATTGTAACTGCTGTAAACGCCTATCTGATGCTTCCTCTCTTCCTTGAGCAGACAACATATCTTCCTCCTAGAAAATAAACAAACTGGAAGCTTGAGTATGTGAAAATACAATACATCATTATACAACATAAAGAATTCACTCTCTTAAGTTATTATACTTCCAGAATTTAAAATGTAAGTTTAAAGAAGGGATATCAATACAGCATTATCTAATCAAGTCCTTAAAAATAGACCTAGATGTCTGAGAGCTGTCCATGAAATGTTTCACTAAAAAAAATTCTGTAGCATAGGATTTATGGTATGACTCATTTTACATTAAAAAAATTTAAACATATATGCATATACATACACAGAAAAAATGTCTTTAAGCTACAAACAATTTGTTACAGTGATTATTTCCTAGAGATTGGCCTGCGAGGTAATCTTGCATTATCTCCATTACATATTTTGTATATACATTGTGCTTTTCCTTATATTTTTCTATATTATTTGCATTTTTATGAATAGCATGCACTACCTTTATAACTAGAAAAGTAATAAGGTTGAATTTTCAAACACCTAAAAAGGAAAATAAGCAATAACAGTTTGGAAATAAATCATGCACATACTGAAAAGGGGGAAGAGAACCTATCATTTTTGTATTAGAAAAACAATAATCTAAAGTTGTTGCATATAAATTTATACCAACATTTCAAACTATTTCTGTAGTGCAAATCTAACAAAACAAAGCAGGGATTTGTATGCAGATAATCTGCCTTCAGAATATGCTCTTTTAAAACGTGGATATACAGCGTCTCATTATAATCATAGAATATTTCTTCTCTGACCTAGCAATGCCTTGAAATAAATAGGTTTGATTTGTACCACCTTTAGAAAAAATCCTGTTTATCCTCCTTGCTTTCTGTTGTGTTAAATATTTTTTACATACTGTTTTTTTTTTAAGATTTTATTTATTTATTTGACAGAGAGAGATCACAAGTAGACAGAGAGGCAGGCAGGCAGAGAGAGAGAGAGGGAAGCAGACTCCCTGCCGAGCAGAGAGCCCGATGCGGGACTCGATCCCAGGACCCTGGGATCATGACCTGAGCCGAAGGCAGCGGCTTAACCCACTGAGCCACCCAGGCGCCCCTACATACTGTTTTAATTCTATTGAATTTTAGCTATATCTCTTTAAGTTTTAGTAACTGCTCTAGAGATTATAATATGTATCCTTAACTCATCCCAATTTATTTAGAGTTAATGTTTAGTTAAGAGAAAACACTGGAATCTTGCAGCAATGTATTTATCTCCATGTACCATCCTAGTCTTGAGTACCATTGTTATATCTGCATACTTTATAAATCCATCACATAGGCACAGATCACTAAACTCTACCTCTGAAACTAATCATACCCAATATGTTAACTGAATTTAAATTAAAAAAAAATCCATCACGTACACTGCTCAATTCTGCTTTAAAGCAGTCATATCTTTTAAGGTATTAATTAAAGAAAAAAATGCACAAAAATTATTTCATATGTACATTATTGTGCTCTTAATTTCTTCCTATATCTGAGTCACCATCTGGTGTCCTTTCCTTTTAGCCCGAAGAATTTCTTTTGGCCTTCTTTGAAGAACAGCTCTGCCAGTGACAAATTTTCTGTTTCATTTATCTGAAAATGCCTTTATCTTACCCTCATTTTTGAGGTACAGTTTTACTGGACATAGAATTCTTAGTGAGCATTTTTTCCCTTCAGCATTTCAGATATATTATTCCAATGTTTTCTGCTTCCATGTTTCTTGTAAGAAGTCAGTCATTACTCTTAACGCTCGTTCCTCCATTCATGATGTGTAGAAGTAATTTTCTTTGTGTTTATCCTACCTGTTTTCCACCAAATTTTGGAGGTTTCCAGCCATTACTTCTTTAAACATCTTTTCTGCAATTCCAATTACACTTCTGTTGGCTTGCTTTGTATTTTCCAACAGATCTCTGAGGTCTTGTTCATTTTTCTTCCATCTTTTATTTTATTTTGAAGATTTTTATTTAGTTATTTGACAGAGAGAAAGAGAGAGAGAGAAAGAGCAGAAGAAGGGGGAGTGGTAGACAGAGGGAGAGGGAGAAGCAGGCTCCCTGCTGAGCAAGAAGCTGTATGCTAGGCTCCATCCCAGGACTTTGGGATCATGACCTCAGCTGAAATCAAGAGCCAGCTGCTTAAGTGATGGAGCCACCCAATGTCCCGAATTTTTCTTTCGGTTTTTAAACTCTGTTTTTTGGATAGGAAAATTTTTGTTGCCTTTTTTTTTTTTTTAAAGATTTTATTTATTTATTTGACAGACAGAGATCACAAGTAGGCAGAGAGACAGGCAGAGAGGGAGAGAGGTGGAAGCAGGCTCCCTGCTGAGCAGAGATCCCGATGCGGGGCTCGATCCAGGACCCTGAGATCATGACCTGAGCTGAAGGCAGAGGCTTAAACCCACTGAGCCACCCAGGTGCCCCTGTTGATCTGTCTTAAAGTTCATTGTTTATTTCTTCTGCTTTTTCCAATCTCTTCTTGAGCCCATCTAATTAAATCTTTATTTTGATTGCTGTACTTTTAAACTCCAGAATTTCTATTTTTTAAAATTATTTTCTATTTCTCAGTTAACATTCTCTATCTGCTCCATCACTAAACCCTTATTTTACTCTAACTTAAATACACATTTTCTTTAATTCCTTGAACATATTTAAAACCACTTATTTGAAGTCTTTGTTTGCTATATCCAAGAGCTGGGTCTGCTGAGAGTGAATTTCTACTGACTGCTTCCCCTATCCCAACCCCATCAGTCACACTTTCCCATCTAGGAAGTTTTGGTTGAAAACTGGATAATACAGATAATGCAATGCAGTTACTTTGGATTCTGTTTTGTTCTTCAGGATTATTGGCTTATCTGTTCAAGGAGGCAATTTTATCTTGCATCCATTCAAACTCTGGAATGTTTCCCCTACAGTATGCAGCAGCTGCCATCTGTAATCAGTTCTTATTTCTTTCCAGGGTTGCTTTTTAAGCTAGGCTTCTTGGAAATTCTCCCGTGCCTACATACTTTAACGATCAGTCAAGTGTGGGCAGGGGTAGGGCTCATCCTCTTCATGATTTTGTTGCTCTTGGAGATTCCCCTGTAATTTCAAGCTGCTCTGCTTGCTTTGGGCTCTGTCCTCTGGAACTTCAAACATTAAGGCTTTAGCTTTCTGTTGCTTGAAGAGCATACATTTCAGGAATGCAATCAATTATAAAAAGCGGCAAACTCAAACATATAGTTCCATATAGCTCTATCTTTTAAGAGTAGTTTTCTTTCAGGTCACTGCCTACTTTTTCACTGAACCCCTCCTTCACCCCTAATATGCATACTCTGGCTGTCAGCCATGGATCTGGTCAGAGTTTATACTCAGAATTTAGGTTTCTCTCTTTTTTTTGTTGTTGTTCTCTTGCTGCCAATATTTCTTCTTAAATTTTCAGCTGCTTCTCCCACCTTAAACTTTGATCTTGGCCATTTAAGTCCATAGAAAGCTGTTATTTTCTGAAGCCATAGCTATCGGGGTTGGCGAGAACTCTCAGGCCAGAAATTCAAAAAATTTACCATTTGTATCTCTTTCAGGGTCTTTCTGTTTTTGGGTGTGTCCCAGGATTTTAAAGAATGTATCCAAGTTTATAACTGTTATCTATGGGAAATTTTACATAAGCCTTTAAGGAATCCATCATTAGAAATCTATAATCAACTTTCACAGATTAGGAAATAAGGCTTAGAATATTTACACAGCTAGTAAGTACCACAGCTAGAATTTTTAATAATTAGATCCACCTAAATCTAAAGCCTGAGATTTCCTTGACACCTTCCTGAAATGTCCTTATTACACATAAAAACAAGAGTTTCTTATGCCAATAAGTATTTCCACAAATAACACAAAATGTAGTATTAAATGCTTCTTTTCACCTATGTATTACCAATTAATCAAACTTGATCTAGCCTCAATGTCTTCCAGTAATGATGTGTTCAGCAATGACTACAATGTTTTACTGATTCAGGAGAAAGTGAATGGAAGTAAAGTTATTTCCAAAATTATAATTTGGCTTCCTAATTTCATATTTTATATCTAGAGAACAATAAAATGATTTTAATTTGCTTTCCAGCAACCCTCTTTAACACCCAATCCAAAATAGTTTAATAATAAAATCCAGAGAACACTAAGTTAAAGCCTTCCAGTTGTCTTAGAAATAGGAAAATACCTTCTTTTGGATTTGTCCTTGAAGATCTTCCGTCAAGATAGTTAACTCTTCCACTTTGGCTACTGCAACTGTCAGATCTAACTTGCCTTGCCTACAATAGAAAGTAAATTAATAAACCCTTTCATAGGGCATAAAGAATTTAAAAAGCTAGAAAAGATATCTAAATTTGGTAAAATCGGCAATAACTCTTATGCACCTAAAAATGGATCTAAGGGGTAGATACTGAAAGACTCCTTTATTACTGATAAAATGCATGTGGAAGAGTAAAGAAGAAAAATATAGGCGAAGGGCATGGGTATAAAGTGGGAGTCATTAATACTTTATTTGGATAAATTATATTTCATAATCAAATGATTCATATTTCATGAGAAAGCACTTTATCATCTTAGTAAATTACCTAACAAAAATGGCACTGCTAAGTAGAATACAGTTATAACTTCCTGAATTTACAGAGTTAAAGAAGTAGCACTGATTGGCTTTTCTATCAAAATGAACCAAAGATTCAGTGCCTTGATCATTCCTTGAACATCAGAAGTATGTATTACATAACCACTTAACATGATGAATTCAAACATTTGTCTCAAAATAGTATAATACTTTTCTTTAGAAATTATAGTTGCAAAGGATAAAAATGACAAGTTTTTTGAATGTTCCATCAGTATCAAATAAGTTTCAATATCTTCTTGACTCCCCATAGAAAGATTTTTAAAATAATAAGACTTTCTGAAACAGAAAAAAAAATTTTTAATATCCTACCAATTAAGCATTAAGTATGAATACAAAACAAAAAAAATATGAATACAAAACACTTGGATTATGTAAAAAGCATACATTTTTAGGAACAAAGCTACTTTAGTGTAGGAACTGTCCATATTCCTTTCTTCCTTCCTTCCTTCTTTCTTTCTTCCTTTCTTTTTAAGTATTTTATTTATTTGACAGAGAGAGCAAGCGAGCGAGCGAGTGTGCATAAGCCAGGGGGAGAGTCAGAGGGAGAGGGAGAAGCATACTTCTCACTGAGCAGGGAGCCTGACACAGGGCTTCATCCAGGAACCCTGTGATCATGACCTGAGCCAAAGGCAAATGCTTATGACGCTTAACCGACTTAGCCACCCAAGAGCCCCTCCATATTTATTTCTTAATTATATTTTATGTAGGTATTATAAATCAACCATTTTAGTGCTATTGGACTTAAAAAAATTATTTGATAGGAAATGCACAATATATGTTAATTGACTTTTGGCTAACAGTATCTTAAATTACATTACTGATTAGCATACAACAATAGGAAATAAAAATCTAACAGCAGCTAAAATGTATCAGATAATTATTAGGTAACAGAAACTGTCCTAAATGCTTTGCAATCATCTCACTTACTACAATCAGTTTACTCTGTGAATTAAGTACTATTAAGACTATTCCACCAAACTGAAGTCAAGAGAGTGAGGTTGACAGAGATTTACAAACTTGCCCAAAGATTCACAAATGATGAAACGGGTATTTAAACAGAGTTCTCTATGATATACCGTCTACAAAAAATAGTTCCAATACTATAAAATTAAGCACTTTAGGAAAATGCTTTGTTTTGAATAAATCCAATTTATAAAAATCTGAATTTATCAGACATAAAATTGACTTTTTCTACTTGCAAAATGGTTTACCAAACAACAAAACTAAAACTAAAACCCATCTTATACCAATGTATTTAAATTCTCCTTCAAGGTTAGAGAGAATTTCAAGATTGCAGTTACTATATGAATCCATAAATGAACCTACCATTTATAACACTCTGTATATTTTAAAAGGACAAACTTGAGTAAGATATTTAAGTAGTAATGATAAAATTGAGTAAACTCTAAGGAAGCATAACACCCACACTGATTTGGTTTTCTTGTCTTCAGATAGGGATAACAATGTTTGTTCTACTTATCTCATGTGTTGCTGAACAAGTCAAAATACATACTGTATATTAAGGTGCACTATAAACTACAAACAAATGTAAGGTCAAAACATGATTAAGAAAAAAAAAAAGATCAGTTAGAGACATAATCAGAATAGGGTGCAATATGGTAAACTCCAGAGTCAGGAACCTAGTTCTGTCACTGACTAGTAATGTAGCCTAATGCAATTCACCTGACACAAAGTGTCTCAGCTATTTTATGTCCAAAAACAGGGAGGTGGATTGGACAATCTGCAAAGACCAAAACCCTGTAATAGTTGGTCTCCTGATTTCCAATTTTCCTAATGATTCTAATTCTAAATTGTCTTTCAATTGTGTATTCCATTTCCACTTCATGGCCCAACCATTGGTCCCATCATTACTTTCCAGGACTATTCCAGTGGTTTTCAAACTGAAGTCTTCACTGTGGGTCTCCTCCTTAATTCAATTTCTATAATGCATCTTACCTGCAAATTAAGGTTTTCTACTGGTAAAAATTCTTGTTTAATAACACTTTCTGGATTCCCTACTTCTTTGGGCACACAATCAACACTCCTCTGCATGGCATGTAAGGCTAGCCATCATTTGGCCTCAAGGAGTCTCATCTCTTGCCAATACCCTTCATGTTAATTATTTTTTCAGGTATAACAAAGCACTAACTCACTGTTTCTTAAAACAGATCCTTGTCTATTTTTTGACATGTTTGACTGGACTAAACTTCTTCCTTGTTTTCTCATATATTCCTCAAAAAATTTCAAGATGTAGCTCAAAAGACTCCTCATCTCCAGTCTTCCCTAACTTCTCCTAGGCAATAGACCTTATAATGCCAGTCTGCATAATACATAATACTTTGTACATTAACACTGACTTCCTTGTGGAATTGTGAGTTTATTAAAAAATGTATATTCCATATTTAAGAAAATATGGAATATAAGATTAAAGGCAAGAATCACATTTTAATAATTTTAAATTCTCAGGAGATAGCACAGTACCTGGCATATATATGGCAGACATATAAATATGTCACAAATCAATGAAAAAGCATAAAAGGAAAGGAGATAAATAGTAACAAGTACAATTTATATCTTGATATTTTACTTTAGATCCTGCATACCCAATTTGATATTTATGTATATTTATGTGAATACATGATATAGAAATACTTATAAAACTATAATAAACCATATAAAACTATATTATATACAAATTATATATTACACATAATATAGAAATCATTAAAATTTTATATATAATATACAAATTATATATAAATTATAAAAAATATATTATAGATAACATATAAAACATATATTATCTAATGTATCATAAAATATATAAAATATATATATAAACATATATATAATAAAAATAATATATCATATATTATATACCTTGTTTCACAAGATAGAAATGAACTAAATACTTTTAATTCTGGCATGAAATACTAAAAAATATTCTAGAATAAAAATTGTAAGGTCTGGGGTACCTGTGTGGCTCAGTGGGTTAAGCCTCTGCCTTTGGCACAGGTCATGATCTCAGGGTCCTGGGACTGAGCCCCACATTGCGCTCTCTGCTCAGCAGGGAGCCTGCTTCCCCCCCCCCCCCCCTATCTCTCTGCCTACTTGCGATCTCTGTCAAATAAATGAATAAAATCTTAAAACAAAAATGTAAGGTCTGTCCTCTGGACCTTAGTCCACCACCACAAAAGCCATGTAAATTGGGCCAATCACTTAACTTTTCTGAGTCTCAGAATTGTAGCTGTAAAATACAGATTAAGAACAATTTTCCTGCATAGCTCACAAAATTAACATAAAGTTCAAACAAATTAATGCATATTAAAGCACTTTTATAAACTTTATTGTAGTTTATACAAATGCAAACTATTATCATAATTTTGCCTTTTTTAAGAATTTAAATTGTCAAGAACTGCGTGGTAGAGCTAGATTACAGCTGAGAAAGCTTTGGGATGCTTGAATTTTTAGCCTTAACTCTTGGCCAAAAAATGGAAAATAGTATTTATGATGTGCTGCTTAAAAAGTATGAATCTCACCTGGTAACCCCCAAACGGGATTTGTCTCCTGATGGTTTTCCCCTAGTACTAGGTAGACAACAGGGATGGACTATGTGAGTAGAGGGAAAAAAAGACACATCTTGGCAACTGAATCTGGAGACAAAGCATGTCTTTGTCTAAAGACCCTAGGGATGCTTGTGGCTGAATGTCACCTATACCCTGTATGCCTGTTTATGCTTTTTTTTAACTGCATGAAATTAAAAAAAAAAAAGCCTTATGTGAGTATGCTCTGCAGAAACTTGTCAGTCCTTCAAATATTCAAACTTGTAAAACCTTTGAAGGAATCAACAAAAATAATACTAATTTTATTTTCTGAAGGATGTTTAATAATTATGTGTTTATACTATTTTATATGCAAATGTCTTAGATATATGTCTGCTTATGGACATAATTTTATAAAAGTCAAAAATAGTTTCCAAAAAAAAAAAAAAGTATCCTTTTTGGAAAAACACATTTGCTAAAAAAGAAATAAGAATAACTAAATGCTAACAATTTTAATGTTAAAACTACACTTATATTTATTTTTTGCTCCAAAGGAATATTTTTTAAATGCATAATATTTCATTTTCAGGTACATGTTCTTGTCAATTTAAAATTTCTGGGATTTGATTAGCAGAGAGGAACACAGCTGTGGAGTAAGAGGACCCTAGGCTTATCTTGTCCCACAAACACAACTAGCTAACTATCAAATCATCCTAAATATCCCAGAAATTGACCTGAAGATTGACAGAAGAAACTCCACAACTAAAGAAAGAGAAGAGGCCACATCAAAAAAGGTAAGAAGTGCAGAGATGAGGTTTAGGGGTGCTACAGAGGGGAAGGGGCTGTGGTTAAGGAGAAGGACAAGAGAAGGGGGAATTCACAGAGGAACATACAAGGAGAATATTTCCTCAAAGCTTTTGGCTTAGAAAATGATAAGGGCTGAATTTTGCAGGTTCTTGGAACCAGCTGGGCTTGAAGCACTGGAATTTTAAATTTTAGTGGGCTTGACTGGGATAGAGCCTAGAGGGCACTATGCTGCTCTTAGAGAGAAGGCAGGCAAACAACTGGGAGCAGGCAGCATGGAAACAGTGATCTGCAGAATGTATGAGGCACACATTGGGGAGATTATTTGCTCTTCTCATAGTGCATCTCTTATAGGCAGCATTCACTGAGACACCTTTCTGAATTGGCTGGTTCCATTTCCCTCCCCCACTCCTCAACATAAATACAGAGCCACCTGGGGGAAGCAGCACAGCATGAATATTGGCTGCCTTAACTGCTTATACCAAACCCCAATCTCTTGAGCTTTGGTGGGACTGCCCTTCTTAGTCAAGCTTGCCTCTGTTTCAGTGTGGTGGGCCCCTACTCCAGTAGACCAGAACAGTCCCCTTCCCACACCACATCTCCAGATAAGAGGGTTTTACAGGGCCTCAGTTCTGGTGGAGGTGATGTCAGGTCCATTTCACAGGCAGACCAGAGCACACCTCATTTAAACACTACATTCAGTCATGGACCGAATACTGCCCACAGGAGGCTAGGAGAGCCTCTGCAGATGACTGGCCTAAAGGACAGAGCAGCCAAAACACAAAAGCAGAGCATATTTAGTACACACTGGAGCCCCTCCCTGAAGTGCCAGATTTCTTCTTCATAAGGCCGGTAATTTCAGAAGCAGGAGACATAGCTGGATTTTCTAACACATAGAAGAAGGCAGAGATTAGACAAAATACTAAAATGGAGGAATTTATCCCAAATGAAAGAAAAGTATACTATCTAAGGATAACAGATATAGGTAACATGTCTGATGAAGAATTTAAAGCAACAATAATAAGGATACTTAGTAGACTTGAGAAAAAGAGAAGACATCAGTGAGACACTTACCACAGGAACTGAAGAGTTAAAAAAGAATCCACCAGAGATGAAGAATACAATAAATGAGATTGGAAAAAGAAGTGATGCAATAAACATCAGGTTGGAAGACACAGAGAAGTGAACTAGTGATCTGGAAGACAACAGAATGGAAAATAATGAAGCTGAATAAAAGAGAGGAAGAATCCAGCAACATGAGAACAGATTTGGAGAACTCAGCCACTCCATCAAATGTAATAACATTCATATTATAGGAGTCTGAGAAAAAGAGAGGGAAAAGGTGGCAGAAAATTTATTTTAAGAAATAACAGCAGAAAACTGCCCTAATTGAGAGAAGGAAACAGACATCCAGACACAGGAGACACAGAGAACTCTCATCAAAATCAACAAAAGCAGGCCAACACCAAGACATACTGTAATTAAATTTGCAGTCAAATGCTCTACCCCTGAGCTATACCCCCTCTGCTGTAATTAAATTTGCAAAATACTGTCATAGAGGAAAAAAATCTTAAAAGCAAAAGACAAAAGAAGTCCTTTGCTTATAAGAGAAACTCTATAAGGCTGGCTGGAGATCTCTCAACAGAAACTTGGCAAACCATAAGGGAGTGGAATGATATATAGTCAAAAGGCTGAATGGGCAATATCTGCAACCAAGAATACTCTATCCAGCAAGGTTACCATTCAGAATAGAGGAGAGGTAGATTTTCCCAAATAAAAACTAAAGGAATTCATGACCAATAAACCAGCCCAGCAAAAATTATCAAAGGGGACTCTTAGGACTGCAAAGGAGAGACCAAAAGTGACAAAGCCAAGAAAGGATCAGAGGAAATCACCAGAATGGTGACAAAACGAGTGATATAAAATCACAATAAATACATATCTTTCAATAATCACTTAGAATATAAATGGACTAAATGCTCCAATCAAAAGACAGAGGGTGGCAAATGGATAAAAAAACAATGCTCATCTACATGTTGCCCACAAGAGACTCATTTTAGACGTAAAGATACCTGTAGTTTGAAAATGAGGGGACAGAAAACCAAATATCATGCAAATGGATGTGAAAAGAAAGCTAGAATAGCAATACTTATATCGGATAAACTAGCCTTTAAAACAAATGTAAGGGAGCTAATTGATAGTAACACAATAATAGTAGTGGACTTTAATACCCCACTTACATTAATGGATAGATCATCTAAACAGAAAATAAATAATGGCTTTGAATGACACAATGGATCAGATGGACTTAACAGATATTCAGAACATTCCATCCTAAAAGAGCAGAATACACCCTCTTCTCAAGTGCACATGGAATAATCTCTCCCCAATAGATCATATATTAGGTCACAAAACAGGCCTGAACAAATACTTGACTGAAATATTTGAAAATTATTTGAAGAACTGAAATAATACCATGTACCTTTTCTGACTACAACACTATGAAATGAGAAAGCAAACACAAGAAAAAATCTGGAAGGACCATATACATGGAAGTTAAACAACATGCTAGTAAACAATGAATCACAGGAAAAATAAAAAAAAAAAATACATGGAAACAAATGAAAATGGAAATGCAATGGTCCAAAACTTTGGGATGAACTAAATACAGTCCTAAGAGGGAAGTATGTAGCACTACAGGCCTACCTCAAGAAACAAGAAAAATCTCAAATAAACAACCTAATCTTATATCTAAAGGAGGTAGAAAAAGAACAAATGAAGCCTAAAGTCAGCAGAAGGAAGTAATTAAGATTAAAGCAGAAATACGTGACATAGAAACTGAAAAAACTATAAAACAGATCAACAAACCCAGGAGCTGGTTCTTTGAAAAAAATGAATAAATTGATGAACCTCTAGCCAGACTTACCAAAAGAAAAGAGAACCCAAATAAATGAAATCACAAACGAGAGAGGAGAGTTAACTACCAACACCACAGAAATCTAAACATTTGTAAAAGAATATTATAAAAAAGTATATGCCAACAAATTGGACAATGGATTAATTCCTAGAAACATACAAACTACCAAAAACTGAAACAGGAAGAAATAGAAAACTTGAGCAGATTGATAACCAGAAAGGTAATTCAATTAGTAATCAAAAACTCCAACAAATAAAAGCCCAGGAGCAGATAGCTTCACAGGGGAATTCTACCAAACATTTAAAGAAGAATTAATACTTCTGAAATTGTTCCAAGAAACAGAAAAGGAAGGAAACCTTCCAAATTCATTCTATGAGGCCAGCATTATCCTGCGACCAAACCCAGAAAAAGACTCCACTGAAAGAAAGAACTATAGGCCAATATCCTTGATGAACATGGATGCAAGAATTCTCAGTAAAATACTAGCAAACTGAATCTGACAATACATTTAAAAAAATCGTTCATTACGATCAAGTGGGATTTACTCCTGCGTGGCAAGAATTGTTCAGTATTTGCAATATCAATCAATGTTAAATGTCACATCAACAAGATAAAGGATAAGAGCCACATGATCCTTTCAATAGATTCAGAAAAAACATTTGGCAATGGACAATATCCATTCATGATAAAAACTCTCAACAAAATAGGTGTAGAGAGAAAATAGCTCAACATAATAAAGGCCATCTATGAAAAACCCAAAGCTATTATAATCCTCAATGGGGAAAAAACTAAGAGCTTTTCCTCAATGGTTAGGAACAAGACAGAAATCAAAATGTCTTAATTATCAATTTGTAATATTTTAGATTAAACATCAAATATAGTGAGTCTATTTTAAGGTAAATTTTTTTTTTACTGGTTTTTTTTTTTTTTTTTATAAACATAATATATTTTTATCCCCAGGGGTACAGGTCTGTGAATCGCCAGGTTTACACACCTCACAGCACTCACCCTAGCACATAACCTCCCCAATGTACATAATCCCACCCCCACCAACCCCCCTCCCCCCATTAACCCTCAGTTTGTTTTGTGAGATTAAGAGTCACTTATGGTTTGTCTCCCTCCCAATCCCACCTTGTTTC
>NW_019154087.1:3352194-3472698 GCF_002288905.1 Enhydra lutris kenyoni | reverse complement strand
TGCTTTGGATTCACTTCTCTGCCAGTCCTACCTTTCAGAAAGTGGTTGATTTTGTTTCTAGAGTTGCTGTTCTTCTTCTCTTCGATCTCCCGTTGGATTTGTAGGTGTTTGCAATCTTTAGATAAGCTATCTAGCTGATCTCCCGCTACCTGAAGTAGTCTCAGCCTGCTACTTCTCCGCCATCTTGACTCCTCCTTAAGGTAAATTTTTATAAATTTCTTTTGTAGTCTCATATCAATAGAGTTCTAGAAATGTTTATAATTCTTTCATACAAGGAAAAATGGTAAAGTTCTGAAAGAAATAAAACCCAGTTTTTACTGATTTGATACATATTCTAAGTTTTTATTTTTTTGTTTCAAGTTTTTATTTAAAATCAGTTAATATATAGTGTAATATTACTTTCAGTAAGTAGTAGAATTTAGTGATTCATCACTTATACATCATACCCAGTGGTCATCACAAATGCCCACCTCCTAACAATTCTTAGTTTGTTCTCTATGATTAAGAATCTGTTTTATCTGCTTTTTCTCAATTTTTTTCTTCCCTATGTTCATCTGTTTTGTTTTTTAAACTCCACATGAGTGAAATCATATGGTATTTTTCTTTGACTTATTTCACCTAGCATAATACATTCTAGTTCCATTCACATCATTGCAAATGACAAGAATTTCATTCTTTTTCTGAATGGCTGAATAATATTCTAGTCTCTGTGTGAGTGTGTGTGTGTGTGTGTGTGTGTAACACAACTTACCTATTCATTAGTTGATGGACTCTTTGGGGTCTTTCTATAATTTGGCTACTGTTGAATATTCTAAATATTTTTTTAAAATTTTAAACATTTTATTTATTTATTTATTTGATAGAAAGCACAGAGGAGAGGGAGAAGGAGACTCCCCACTGAGCAGAGAGCTTGATGCAGGGCTTGATCCCAGGACCCCGAGATCATGACCTGAGATGAAGGCAAAAGCTTAACTGAGTCTACCCAGGCACTCCAAATATTCTAAATTTTTAAATGTAAAAGAAAAATGCACACATCAGGTACTTTAATAAGTACTTCTGTAATTATCTAGTATAAATAAACCAATCATTTGTGCTTAAAAACTTCTGAAAATCCCCAAACATAATTTCAGACAAAGTTCTGAATTTTTAAGATCACTGCTGTTTATAGGAAACTGAAATAAGAAGAACAAGTTATTGTATTTTATTTTTTAATTTATTATTTATTTATTTTTGGAAAAGTTTTATTTTAATTTTCTCTCCTTTCAATCTTTGTAGTGTAATGATTAAACCTTTTCAAAAGACAGAAGCTTGCTGAGAAACTCTAAAAACAATGGATAATAATTCATGTACTGAGCTATTAAAATTTTAAGGGAGGTTCCACAGTCTAAACATAGTTCATTCATATAAAATTTTTATCTAATTTAGTTCAAAGTTATATATAATTTAGTTCAAAATGCTGAATTCTATGTAAGAATATAATTTTCTATCATATTAGTAGTTCTCTATATTTTCTGTGTATGAGAGTGAGCTTTTTGCAACCATATGTGCATAGTCTCTGAGTCTTATTTCAGAATATTGGGGGGAGGGGAAGGAAAGGTAGTACCTGGCATCTCTCTTCTTCAGAATCACTATAGTTGATTCTACCTACTGTCTTAGATTTTACACAATAACTCATAATCAACATGTTTATCTTTGCAAAAATATTGTAAACAATGATTACAAATATAGTTTTAGTGTTACAACTTTAAATACCACTGATAATCTAGAGAACACATTAATTTTCTGTTATTATATAGGCTGATGCAATGGACATGTTCAAAAGTTTTTACCACACACCTGTCATGTATCAGACACAAAAGATGTTTTGCTAGGTAGTACAGAGCACACAAAGATAGGTGAGATACAGTAATCTTTATTTTATTTTTTTAAAAGATTTTACTTATTTATTTGAAAGAGAGACAGCGAGAGAGGGAGCACAAGCAGGGGGAGTGGGAGAGGGAGAAGCAGGTTCCCCGCCAAGTAGGGAGTCTGATGCATGGCTCGGATCCCAGGACTCTGGGATCATGACCTGAACTGAAGGCAGCCACTTAAGGACTGAACCACCCAGGGGTCCTATAGTTATCTTTAGAAGGGCCACAAAGCACACTTCTTCAAGCACTACCCAAGATAAAAAGAAAGTATTATGATTCAGAGTAGGTAGTATATTTGCATTTAGTTCAGAGAATATTGAAGCAGGAGGTATTTAAAATGAGAATTGGCTGAGAAATGGTGAATTTCACAAGCAGAGACAAAGAGAAGCTTCAGGAAGGAACAAGTACTAGCATGAAGGTAGGAAAGTGAAGGACTTGCTTAGAGAAGATGGGAAATAAGACTGGAAAGGTGATGGGAGGTTACAGTGTGGGTCAATTAACAAGTTAAGTGATCTGTATTACTTTAAATGCAAGGACTTGCTCAAAAAATGGAATCAGAGCTGTACTTTTAGAATTTAAATCTGGCATTTGTACATCAAAAACTAATGTACTATATGCTGGCTAACTGAATATAATAAAAATAAATAAAGTAAACAAATCTGGCATTTATGAAAAAGGTTGGACTAGAATGATTGTTCTGTCTCCTCCTTTAACCAATAGATCATAATAAATGAGCCAGAGGCAGGAAAGATCTAGAGTAATGTTGATAATAAGTAAGCAGTTCCACTGGGTAAGATGGCATAGATTTTACCAGGATAGAATCTAAGAGATTCCATCCATTCATTCTTTGAACAAATATTTATTGAATGCTTGTAACATGCCAGACACTGTGAATACAGTCAGGACACGTTTAGCTTCAAGTGTTGGTGACTCATTCAGTTTTCTTTTTTAAACTGTATTTCTGGAGCCCTAGATTTATTTCATTAAGCACATAATGTAAACTATATTAAGTACTATTGTCAGCACTGGTGATGCAGTAGTAAGCAAGGGAGACAAAGCCCTTGTCCTCATTAAGTTTACACTGTAGTAGAGGGAGAAAGACAATATATATATGTAAAAAAATAAATGAAGTAATTTCAGAGTGTGATAATGCTATGAAGCACATGGTATAGAACAAAGAGAGAAAGACATGGATCATCAGGAAGAGCCTGTCTTAGCAAGGATATTTGAGCTAAGGTCTAAAGGACAATGGGGTCAACTTAGGGAAATCTAGGGAAAGTTGTAAGGCAGAGAGAATTAACAATAAATGCAAATAGTAGAAGAAAGGTATTTCGAGAAATTACAATTAGCTAGGATGTATTACAGAAAAAAAGTAGAAATCAGAGAGGAAGGCAGAGAGGTCCTATCATATAAGTACCTTTGGACACAGTAAGAAATTTGCGATTTGTTCCAATTGCAATGAAAATCCACTGAGTGTTAAAACAGGTGAGTAATGTGATTTGTTTTATGTTTTGAGGAGACTACTTGGGCTGGTGTATAGTGAATGATTTCAGTGGATAAGAGTGAAAGTAGAGAGATCAGATAGAAGACATAAAAACAAGAGATAGTGATGGCTTGGGATAGAGGTGAGAGTGGTAATGATTGGATTTGTGATAATCTGGAAATAGAGCCAAAAAGATTTGAATGGGGTGGGGGTGGTAAAGCAAAAGAGAAGTATCAAGCAAAATTCCTAGGTTTGATGACAGTATTAATTACAAGATAGGGAAGATTTGCACTCCTTACCTCAATCATAGCAGTCCCACTTATGTCATTTTTATATATTGGGGTTGTATGTATAAGATTTTTAAAAGGGTTCTGCTGCTAAAAAAAAAAAAAAAGTTTGAAAATCTTTGCTTTACCAATTCAAGTACAGAGTTCCACAAAGTGATCATTGCCAGAGGCACATATCGGGGAAACAGTATTACTGAGATTAAATTTTAAGTTGGGTAGGTTAAATGTGATCATATAATATGCTAGAAATTTAAGAAATGTCTACTTTCAGTAGGTAGACTAAAGAAGCAGAAAAAGCTAAATAAGAAAAGAAACAGCTACAAAGGTCAGAGAGGAAATCAGGGCACAAACACAAAAGATAGCAGAGAAATGTTCAAGAAGGACAGAAAAATCATCAGTCAAAAAGAATGGAAATTTTGTTTTCAGGCAAACAAGGTAAAAGGTACCAGTAAACTTGAGGAAAAGATTAGAGAGGTGGGACTAAATCTAAGTTGAAAGAAATTCCAATGAGTGACTATAGTACATACAGATTCTTCTTCCAAGCAATTTCAAAAAAGGGAAAGAAAAAACAGTAATCTGAAGAAAATCAGGTGACATCTATATACTGGAGGTCTCGGGAGAACCCCACAAAAGAGAGACTAAGAGGGACTACTTTATATATCTTACAAAAGCCTACTTACATAGGTTGGATATCAAAGTAGAATGGAGGAGAGCAAGGATAATAAAAGTATAGTACATTGCAAAACTGCAGAGAAGCTCATTTTATTTCTATTTCAAAGATGAGGAAACTAGAGCTAAATCAGTTAAGCATCCTGCCCAAGTCAATAGAAAATAAAAAAATAAGAATACAAATATAGAGCTGTTTGACTTCAAAGCCTATGCTCTTTAAACTTCACACCACTCAGAAGAACATTCTTAGTTTAGGTGTGCAAATGTGGAGTATTAGCAAAATATAAAATACCAGTAAGATACATAGTTTGAAGTAAAACAGTAATCCCCTATTAGAGGTAAAAGTTCCAAACAATTAAGTTATGAATTTGTTTCTACTCTTGACCAGTATGTTCTAGAAGTAAGTCTAATATTCTTTATGCCCTCTAAAGATGAAAAGGAAAAGAAAAACATTTTTGAGAAGGGGGTCACTGTAAGTAACCCCTACCTTTTTTAAAAAGGGGTTGGGGCATGGGCAGAAGGAGAGAACAGGCTTAAGGAGGTATTACACCCAGTGCAGAGCCCAACTTGGGTCTTGATCTCACAATCCTGAGATCATGACCTGAGCCAAAACTGAGCTGGATGGTTAACTGACTGAGTCACCCAGGCGCCACTGTAAGTAATTTGTCCTCATAAAGTTTACACTGAAGTAGTAAATAACACTGAAATCAAACAGTATGATGGGATAAGAAAATGCCAACAAAGCCCTTTTCTTATCTTAATACATGTTTTCTATGCTCAGAAAACTAGCTGCCAACACATAAGCAACTGTGGCAATTCTTATGACAAGCACACCTGCACAGGGCCATCTCTCATGAGGGATAGTTTCCAAGAAACATTATGAATCGAAAGTGGTGATCCATGAATTCCAGATTTCCAGAGCATTTTTATAATAGACGATACAATATTATTCAAATTTGGACATGAAACATCTGAGAAAAATCTGTTATCTCAGCTAAAATAAAACTATTACATGGCAAAGGTATATACGTATATTTCTAAAATATATAAAAAATTATTGGCACATTTTTGAAGAAAAAAGTATGCATCCATAAAAAGTTAACGAATACAATGAATATACATAGTGATTTATGTAACTTAAACTTTGTTGCACTAAGCATAATAAGATTATACCAAAAATTACATTCCTATCACATCAGCTCTTACACTCTTCAATAAAACCATTCAGTTATAAAGCATTTTATGATCACATTTTAAAGATTTCCTGGATTTTATGTCATATTTAAATAGAACACTAAACATAAAAAATACACAAATGTGTCTATCATGCATTTAAACCTAGAGATGATTAGTAATAAAGACAGATTTAAAAGTCAATATAGGTTAAAGCCTGGATCCATAATGGGAAATATTGAAAAATTTCTTAGTTTATCCACAAGGCTACTATTAGTTAGATTAGAAATGTTGTGTTTTTTTTTTTTCAGGTGTGCATTAGGAAAACTACTAAGCAGACATACATTACTCCACAACTGAAAAATTTAACATATAATTTTCTAAATAATTATAGTCCAAGGAAAGAGTTGTGCCCCAAAAGACTAAGGGTGAAGTACACTAATGAAAAACCCACATAAATTTAGTTATGCCCCTCCAATGAGAAGCAATTTAACTATTTAACTGACTTAAGGACTCAAAAAAAAAATGTTTTTTGAGCACTTGTCACTTGTCACATATCTAGCACTGTGTTAGATGATGGCAAGATAAAAATGGCTAAATGAGGAGTTTATAAACTAGCAAAGATCAATTTGTAAAGAATTATATACACTAAACTGTTAAAAATGCTCTGACAGATGTATGAGCAGTCTACAGCTGAAGCACAAAGGTAGGCATGCTTGGTTCCTATGCAAGGAAGATTTAGAAAAAGATTTCTAGAAAATGTGACACTTGAGCTGAACCTTGAAAGTTGAGACATTTATCAGCAAAAGGCATTTTAGGCAGACTGACAATGTGAACAAAAGTAGGGAGTTATGAAATAGCATGGCTTGTTTGGGAAACCGAAAGTAGTTCAGGAAATTAAAGTGAGGACTGACAAAATACAGAGTTAAGTTCCCAGGGGTCAAGTCACATAAGGCTTTAATGTCATTTTGAGTAATCTGAATTAAATCCTACAGGCATTTAGTAGCCATCAAAGAAGACAGACATGATTAGACTTTAGTTTAGAAAGATAATTTTGAAGACTATGAAAAAAGAAAGTGGGGAGGGCTAAGTTAATTTGGAGGTTACTACAGCATTGATGGACCGAGCAAAACAGTAACAATATAGTGATAAAAAAGTGGAGGACCTGAGAGACATTTAGAGGGTAGAGCTGGAAAAGCAAAGGATTTTGGATGCTTCCTGGTTTTCTGAAGCAGGAACTGGATGGTGTCATTCACAAATATAAAAAGATTCAAGAACTATGGTAAGAAGCTGAGTTTAGTATCTTTGACCTATGTGAGTGAAAATAACAAAAAGAACCTCAAGCTAGAAAAACTGAATGGGATCTCATCTTTGGAAATTGTTGAATCCACAAAAGATGTGTGAAATGAGTCCAATTACAACAATTTTGAGGCTATATCATACAGAAACTTATTAAGGACCGTTTCTACACTGAGCACACATGTATATGTTTAAGTTTTCAATAAACATAAAATAAGGTGATTGACAAGTTACAGATTCTTTATATGAAGATAATATCTGTGTCTGCTAATGAGATCATTCTTTAGTGGCTAAAATTTTTTTTAATAAATATTCTGACGATGCCAATCTGATAAAAGGTTAATAAGGATCTCTATGCAAGTGCTTTAGTCAATTTTTACAGTTACGCCCTTTTACAAGTTATTTTTGAGGGGTGACTGTGTGGCTCACTTGGTTAAGCAGCTGGCCCTTGATTTCAGGTCAGGTCACTATCTCAGGATCCTGGGATAGAGCCCAGCATCGGGTTCCACATTCAGTGGAAAGTCTGCTTCTCTCTTTCTCCTGCTCTGCTCCCTCTGCTCTTACCCTGCTCGTGGCCTACTCGGTTGAGCCTCTGATTCCTGCTTAGAATCTTGTTCAGGTAATGATCTCAGGATTGTGAGGTTGAGCCGCACATTGGGCTCTGCCCTCAGTGCAGTCAGCTTGAGCTTCTTCCCACCTCCCTCTTGCCCCACCCCGCCACTGCTCGTCCCACAGCTCATGCTCACTTGCTCTGTAAAATTAAAAAAAAAAAAAAAGGCAGATGTACAATGTGATCACATGATTTGAAAAATAATCATTTCCATAAGTTAGCTAAATATACGTTATAAACAAAATATATGACCAAAAAAAAAGAACTGAAAGAGAAATAGCATAAAATCTCATCTTAAAGTGAATAGATGCTGAGTATATCAACAAGAAAAGAGAAAAAATCTGGTGTGATGAATTGAGAGAAGTCTTGGAGAAGGCAGATTTTAACCAGATTTTGAAAGTTGTAAGTTTTCTGAGAAACGGAATAATGATCAAAGGCAAAAGGAAGAAACCAAAACTTTTCCATGATAAACAGTAAAATGACTACTTTGAGCAGTTTGTACATAACTGGAAGGGTGGGGATGGGGGCTGGTGAATGAAGGTTCTTAGAAACTAGGTTAGAGAGTTTTATCTATGACAGAGCCTCACCAGACACTACTGAGAAGGAAAAGATAAAAGCTTTCATTATAAGTTCCTATGATTCTATTTTTTTTTTTGCACTATAAAACCAGACAGCAAATGAAACTAATTGTTTTCAGTATAAGTACAAACTTAAACAAATCTAGCATTTAAAGAGTTTTCAATTTATTTATTCTTGGCATAGTTTTAGGGGCATCTCAAAAACCCAAGTTCTGGTAATGTCAATATGCCCCATCATTCAGAATCTGTCAAGCTTGAAAGCAACACCCTCTACTCTAAAAGAAGCATCTGCTTATCCTTATGTTTCTCCAAATCTGTGGCAGGAAAAGCAAGCATAGTTTTATGTATACAACCATGAACTGCTTAATGCTAAGCTACGGAATATTGTCAGTAAATATTATGGCAAAACTGCTCACGGACAATTAAACACTTAAAAACTTTTAGGCTTTAGAAAATCACAACTACCTTTACTGATATCTAACCTTAATTTAAAATCTTTAGGCCTAAATGTCCAAAAACCAAATGAAACTTCCATGCAGATGTCAAAAGTCAATGTAAGCACTCATGATCCTTTAATAATTAACTCTCATTCTGGACTTTCTTACTTCTGTGAATACTGTCAGAAAGCCAGGTTTAGAAACTCACCAGATTAGCAATTATAAGATCAGAATTCCAATTCCATGAATTTGTTGTGCAACCCTGGATAAGACAATTCCTGAACCTTTGGTTCAGTTTGGTTTCTTCCGTAAAACTGGCAGTTAAACTAAGATGATCATTAAGATAGCTTTAGCAATAAAATTCTGAAATTCTCCCCCTGTCCTTTAGTCCTATATTACCAAGTTCCACCCATTTTTCCTATATGGAATCTTTTACATGCATTTTAAGTTTCTATTATCATATGACCGCAAGTCTTTATGAATCAATTTCCTTATTCATCTTCCTTCCAGAATCTCCACACCCTGGTTCATCCTATGTATACTGTAAGTCACATTCTTTTTTCTTCTACTCTTTCTGAACCTTGAGCACAGAGTGGAGCTAATCACACTACTCTTTCCATGACCCATTTCACTATTAGCTGTGAAAAACTGCTCACATTTGTTTCTTTTATTTTTCTGTTGATTCCCAATCCCTCTCTCATTCCTCACTTTGTAGGTTCACATGAAAATGCAATATATTCTTGGACATACACATATACTGGTAAAATGTATATTGTTATTTGCATGCATTAAAAAAAATATTTTATTTATTTGACAAAGAGAGAAAGAGCATAAGCAAGGGGGACAGCAGACGGAGAGGGAGAAGCAGGCTCCCTGCTGGGCAGGGAGCCCAATTTGGGCTCAATCCCAGGAGACACTTAACCGACTCAGCCACCCAGGTGCCCCTACAAGCATGTGTTTTTATGTTATAGATCCATATCCTTTTTTACTTTAATAAAGCCTTGTTTTTTAGATCTATGTTGCCAAAACTATACCTTTACATGTAAATACATGTTTCTAAATGATTCACAGTATTCCACAGGATGCAAACACTACATTTTACCTATCCATTTCCTCAGTGACACACACTTAGGCTGCTTCCAATGCCCCACTTCTACGAATACAGACGATCATTAACTTGAAGTTAGGGTAGATCAGTCCTAGTAATTTTTAAATTGTTTCTTTTATAATATATATACACATACAACATATATACATTTTATTTTACTACATACCCTATGTATATAACTAAAAAAGTATATATCCATAACCAATATACATTACTGTTTAAAGTATTTAAAATATATAAACTATATCATCCTGTACTGTAATTTCCTTTTGTACCTTGTTATTACACTCCACACATTTCTGATACTGATAATTGGTATCACAATTATCACATTATTTCAGTAGCAGTATTTAGAAATAGTATCGCATTATTTTAACTTGCATTTTCTTGATTGCTATGACTTTTGAAATGTTCATATACTTTGCCCAATTCCTGGACTTTTACTTATTATTACTGATGCCTAGTTAATGTATCTCAACACTAATGTACTATTAATTATATGCATTGCAAATGTCTTCTCACAGACTAAGAGTTGCTTTTTCATTTGACATACTGATTTTTTAATAGAAGTTTTACATTTAACATATTTAAATATATCAATCTTTCCTTTTTGGCCTGGATTTAAATTTTGATTAAAAAACACTTCCCTAGGGGCACGTGCACCCGAATGTTTATAGCAGCAATGCCCACAATAGCCAAACTATGGAAAGAACCTAGATGTCCATCAACAGATGAATGGATAAAGAAGATGTGGTATATATATATATAATGGAATACTATGCAACCATCAAAAGAAGTGAAATCTTGCCATTTGCAACGATGTGGATGGAACTAGAGGGTATTATGCTTAGCAAAATAAGTCAATCAGAGAAAGACAATTATCATATGATCTCCCTGATAAGAGGAAGTGGAGATGCAACATGGGGGGATTGGGGGGGTAGGAAAGGAATAAATGAAACGAGATGGGATCGAGAGGGAGACAAACAATAAGAGACTCTTAATTTCACAAAACAAACTGAGGATTGCTAGGGGGAGAGGGTAGGGAGAGGGTGGTTGGGTTATGGACATTGGGGAAGGTATGTGCTATGGTGAGTGCTGTGAAGTGTGTAAACCTGGCGATTCACAGAACTGTACCCCTGGGGCTAATAATACATTATATGTTAATAGAAAAATTAAAAATTAAAAAAAAACCACTTCCCTAGCAAAATGTTCAAGAGAGATTGTTCGATACTGAAAAAAAAATCTATACAGTCTTGCTTTTTACATTTAGATACTTAATCCATAAAAACATATAAATACTTAAATGTGAAAAGCGAAACCTTACAGACTTTTTTTTCATGGATAGCCACCAATCCTTATATGATTGTTTTCCTACTGATTTATAATCCCCCCTCTGTCATATACTAAATTTCTATTTACTCTTTATTCTGTTCTATTTTGTCAAACTCATGCTCTTACAAATAACACTGCTTTTTATTCTTCTACAGAATGGCTTTGGCAAATGGCACTTCCCTATTGAATGATGTTAGGATTAGATTACCAAGTTTCTCTCAGGCACATATACACACAAAATATAGGGGTTTTAACACAATTTACACTGAGATTAATTTTAAAGATCTGGGAAGATTTATTCTCATTAGGGAATTTAGTCTTCCTATTCAAAAAAGTTGGCCATTGAACAACATGGAGCACCAACCCCCCATGTAGTCAACAATCCACATATAACTTTTGACACCCCCAAAACTTAACTACTAATAGCCTACTGTTTACCAGAAGCTTTAGTGATAACATTTACAGTTGATTAACCCATATTTTTTGTTATACATATTATATACTGTATTCTTAAAGTAACTTAGGGAAAAAATGTTAAGAAAATTCTAAGGAAGAAAAAAAATACATTTACAATACTGTATGTATTTATTGATAAAAATCTGCATCTTAATGGACCCATGAAGTTCAAACCTGTGCTGTTCATGAGTCATGTGTACTTATCTATCCCAGTCTCATGGCTCTAAACACTATTCTTATGTTGATCATCAAACATCTCATATCTTAAGTCCAGATCTCTACTGAACTGCTTGCTAACAGTTATCAGCATTAGGATTTCCAGTAGTTACTGCAAACTCAATATGGCCCAACTTCTCCATCCCCATCAAATCTGGCCACCTATACATAGAGTTCTGTGTTCATTCTTCAGTTGCTTATGGAAAAACAAAAACAAAAACAAAAACAGAACAAAAAAAAAAAAAACCCACAGTCACCCTTGATGACTCAATTTCTCTGGTTCCTTCACCCAATCAGTAAATCCTCTTAAATCTATCATATAAAACATTAAAAAAAGATATCCAGAAAGTGACCACATCTTAACCATCTCCCACTGTCACCACCACAGTCCTATTCAACATTTTTTGCCTGGGTTACTGTGATAGCTTTCTCACTGGTCTCCTTGCTTCCATTTTCCCCTCATTACAGTCTATTTACAATATGGCAGTCAGAATGATCAATCAAATAAAATATAAGTCAGATCATGTCAATCTTCTATTAAGATCCATTCCTAAAAAAGAAACAAAAAAACCATTCCTATTTCACCCACAGCAAAAAACCAAAGTCCTCACAATAGCCTATAAGGCCCCATATGACCTTGTCTTCCACTTTCCATAACATTTCTGACTTTATCTCTTACTGCTCTCATTTACTCTGCTTCAGTCTACTCTGTATACCAGGTAAGAGAAAGTATAAAAAATGGCCCCAAATTCTTCCCACTCTACATCCACATCTTTGTAACATGAGGCTGAAAATATTCCCATCAAGAGCGTTATCTATTTCCCTATCCTTTGAATTTGGGTTGACCTGGTGACTTTCTTTGCCATAAGTAATTAACAAATATGACTCAAGAGAGGCTTGAAATGTATTTGTACACTGAGATCTGCTCTCTTACTATCTTTGGGAATCCTGCCATGACCAAGTGAAGAAGTAAGACTTTCCTTGTTGTCCTGGTAAAGAAACTGCTGACTGCCAGAGAGGTTTATCACCCACTGCCAACTATTGCATTATAAGTGGACCAACCATCTGACTAGAGACACATGGGCAAGTCTAGCAGATATAGCCCAGTAAGCCCAGACCAGAAAACTGCTCTATTGTCCCTCATTTCGTAAGCTAAATGGGTTATTGTTTGAGTCACAAAATATTGGAATGGTTTGCTACTCAGCAATAGATCACAGAGACAACCAACTTCCTTGCTGTTCCCTAGGTATGTTTCCAACTATGCAGTGGCAAGTTCTATACTTTGAACACTCTTTCCCTCAATTGTATGGAAATGTTCACATTCTTCAAGTCTTTGTTCAAATCTCAACTGCTCGGTAATATTTATTCTGAATACTCTATTTAAAATTGAAAGCCCACCACTACACCCCACCCCCGCCATAGTAGCAGTATCTTTTTAAAATTTTTAAATTTTAATTAATTTTTTAAAATTTCTTTTGAGCTTAACAGTATTCATTGTTTTTGTACCACACCCAGTGCTCCATGCAATACGTGCCCTCCTTAATACCCACCACCTTGTTCCCTCAACCTCCCACGCCCCCACCCCTTTGAAACACTCAGATTGTTTTTCAGAGTCCATAGTCTCTCATGGTTCACCTCCCCTTCCAATTTCCCTCAGCTCCCTTCTCCTCTCCATCTCCCCATGTCCTCCATGTTATTTCTTATGCTCCGCAAATAAGTGAAACCATATGATAATTGACTCTCTCTGCTTGACTTATTTCACTCAGCATAATCTCTTCCAGTCCCGCCCATGTTGCTACAAAAGTTGGGTATTCATCCTTTCTGATGGAGGCATAATACTCCATAGTGTATATGGACCACATCTTCCTTACCCATTCGTCCGTTGAAGGGCATCTTGGTTCTTTCCACAGTTTGGCGACTGTGGCCATTGCTGCTATGAACACTGGGGTACAGATGGCCCTTCTTTTCACTACATCTGTATCTTTGGGGTAATACCCAGTAGTGCAATTGCAGGGTCATAGGGAAGCTCCATTTTTAATTTTTTGAGGAATCTCCACACTGTTCTCCAAAGTGGCTGCACCAACCTGCACTCCCACTAACAGTGCAAGAGGGTTCCCCTTTCTCCACATCCTCTCCAACACATGTTTCCTGTCTTGCTAATTTTGGCCATTCTAACTGGTGTAAGGTGGTATCTCAATGTGGTTTTAATTTGAATCTCCCTGATGGCTAGTGATGATGAACCCAAAAGACTCTACCCCCAAACTACTAGAATTCATACAGCAATTCAGTAACGTGGCAGGATATAAAGTCAATGTACAGAAATCAGTGGCTTTCTTATACACTAACAATGAAAATACAGAAAAGGAAATTAGAGAATCAATTCCATTTACTATAGCACCAAGAACCATAAGATACCTGAGAATAAACCTAACCAAAGAGGTAAAGGATCTATACTCGAGGAACTACAGAACACTCATGAAAGAAATTGAAGAAGACACAAAAAGATGGAAGACCATTCCATGCGCTTGGATCGGAAGAATAAACATTGTTAAAATGTCTATAGTGCCTAGAGCAATCTATACTTTTAATGCCATGCTGATCAAAATCCCACCGGTATTTTTCAAAGAGCTGGAGCAAATAATCTTAAAATTTTTATGGAATCAGAAGAAACCCTGAATTGCTAAGGAAATGTTGAAAAACAAAAATAAAACTGGCGGCATCACGTTACCTGATTTCAAGCTTTACTACAAGCTATGATCACCAAGACAGCATGGTACTGGCATAAAAACAGACACATAGACCAGTGGAACAGAGTAGAGAGCCCAGATATGGACCCTCAACTCTATGGTCAAATAATCTTCAACAAAACAGGAAAAAATATACAGTGGAAAAAGGACAGTCTCTTCAATAAATGGTGCTGGGAAAACTGGACAGCTATATATAGAAGAATGAAACTCGACCATTCCCTTACACCGTACACAAAGATAAACTTGAAATGGATAAAAGACCTCAACGTGAGACAGGAATCCATCAGAATCCTAGAGGAGAACATAGGCAGTAACCTCTTCGATATCAGCCACAGCAGTTTCTTTCAAGATACGTCTCCAAAGGCAAAGGAAACAAAAGCGAAAATGAACTTTGGGGACTTCATCAAAATCAAAAGCTTCTGCATAGCAAAGGAAACAGTCAAAACAAAGAGGCAACCCACAGAATAGGAGAAGATATTTGCAAATGACACTACAGACAAAAGGTTGATATCCAGGATCTATAAAGAACTCCTCAAACTCAACACACACAAAACAGATAATCATATGAAAAAATGGGTAGAAGATATGAACAGACACTTCTTCAATGAAGACATACAAATGGCTAGCAGTATCTTTTTATTTACAGTAGGTCTTTGGGACCACATCTGAGTTTATGCTAAAGTGACTCAAGTTAGGACCCTAAATAGTTTCAGAAAGGAGCTGCACCATACTGGAAAGAGCAACCATGTAATCAGAGAGTTGGAGCTTTGAGCCCTATGATACAGGCCCAAATTCCTGACCTCCAGGGAGCGGAGGGAGATTAGAGATTGAGTTCAATCAAGTGGCCAGTTCAAACAGTCATAATACTTAAATTTCAGAAGTATAGTCTAAGTTTTTTTCTATGATGCAGTCATTTTAGAAATATCATTAAAAGTATATGTATTTACATTTAACATAAATCATATGCAAATAATAAAAATCCAATAAAATTTCCGGACACCAAGGCTTACGTGAGCTTCCTGGTTTGTGAACATGAGATACACCAGGAGGGTGATGCTCCCTGGTTCCATGGACAGAGGACATGAAAGTTCAAATTTTGAGACCTTCCTAGACCTCACCTCATGGGTTTCTTCTTTTGGCTGGTTCTGATCCGTGACCTTTATAATAAAACTAATCATAAGTTCCCTGAGCCATTCTAGAGAATTACTAAGCCTGGTAGGTTATTTGGAACACAGTATAGCCAATTGGTCAGATGTGTGGGCGGCCTGAGGATCCCTGACCTTGTGTCTTAGTGAGCATAGTCTTGTTGGGAATTATGCTATTAACTTGTGGAGCCTGGACTAACTATGGTTAGTGCCAGAATTGTACTGCAACTTGTTATACTTTTATACTATCTAGAGTTTTCTATAATGGACTTACATTACTTTTATAATTTAAAAAAAACCACTTCCATCTTGAAAAAATGAACAAAATCTTGCAATTAAAGAAACCATTACTATTTTAAACTGTAAATTAATAACATTTGAAGAAACAAGGAAGACCAAATAAGAGCTCACAACTAGAAATGTCTAGGGGAAAAGAAAGTAAATTTATTTAAATTAAATTAAGAAGTTGATTAAGGCAATAAAAATATAAAAAGTGGTACATAAAATTCTATAAAATAAATTATTAAAAAAGCAAAATATTTTGTGGGGCAAAATACATGCTGGTATAAAAATAAATAGCAAGGTTCATTTAACAAACAGAAATTTATATATATATTTTTTTCATTTTCAGTCCATTTATTCATTAAATTAAGGATTCTTAGGACGGGCAAAGGAAATGATATATGTAAAAATGGCTTTTGAAAACATCTAAATTATAGAACCAGGATATTTGTATAGCCTCAAAATATCTCCCCCAAAGTATTTATTAATTACTATGGAGGCTTAACATAAGTCCACAGATGTCTTGATGCTCCTCCCTCCAGGAGGCAAAACCCAATTCCTCTGCCTTAGAGTGGGGCTGGACATTGTGACAAACCCCTGGAAAGGGAAAAAGGGTAACAGTGGAGAAGCCTGATAGACACCACCTTGCATGTGATCAAAGTTTACATCACTGGTAATAAGACTTATTGATATCATGTATTCCCTGATAAGATAAGAAAGGCACTTCACCTGTGGTATTCTTCATAAAAATTCATAACCATAGTCTAAATCCTGAGAAAACATCAAAGGAACAAAATAACTGGTAAGTACTCTTCAGAAGCTTTGAAATGATGAAAGCCAAAGACTGAGGAATTGTCATAGATTGGAGGAGACTAAGATGTGACATCTAAATTCAATGTAGAAATTTATATTTTTTATAAAATGTTAATTCATATTATACTTTAAAGATATTTCTAAATGACTCCATCATAGAGCAAAACTCTATTATGTCTATACTTGTGAATTTTAAGTATTATGAATAAGGGGGAAATAAAGTGAAAAAGTTTTTCCTGTGAAGTCTATTAATGCAATGATTATTAAACCACTGGGCCAATAAACATGTATAGTATTAAGTCACCTGATTTTTTAAAAACCTTCTATTGGCTTTGTCTTTTTCCCGGTCTTATTTCCCCACTCCTCTACTGGTGCTCACTCGTATTACATCTAAATCCCTTTTCTCAGGGTCTGCTTATTGGGGAATACAAAGATATGTGCAGAAAAAATATTTCTAAGAGAATTGATTGTCCTCCATAGGCACTGATTTTACCTTCATGGAACATCCCTTCATATATATATGTGTGTGTGTGTATATATATATATATTATAGTTGCCTCCTGCTAAGTGTCACAATTTCAATCTTTTTCAGTACTAACACATCATATATACAGAAAGCTATTGACAGAAGCTTAAAGGGAAGAAAAAAATGCTCATGGAAAAACTGTGGCATCATCACTTATTCTGAAGAAAAATAATTATTAATAAAATAACAAAATTCATTTTTGAAAATACCTCAGTTGTTTTCGGAGTCGCTCGATTTCCACATTTTGTTCAGTTACTGCTTTCAGAAAGTGTTGGTTAGTCTGCCACAGAAAAAAAATTAGAAACATTCAGTATTAGAACATTTAAAACTACATCTTTAAAGATTAACTGTAGAGCATATAAGTAGAAAGAAACTAAGTCATGATAATGATTAGAGTTTTTGACAGTAAAATATAACCTTGGCAATCTTTCCTTGCTTTTACTTTACTATTTTAGTGGACACCTGCTTCACTTCAAACTATATACAACTGCTTTTTGATGTCTTCTGGTTTTTCTTTGGCCATTTGAGCCTTCTTTGTTTACCTAAGTCACATAACAATGACTGAAGAGAACTGGGATGTAAATACACCAAACTCCTGTAAACCATGGTGGAGTAAGTCTGAGCCTGTTCTACACCCGCTAACAGAGTCCACTGGTAGGATTAAGTTTCAGTTAACCAAGGTATTAATTTGCATGATCCTTCGAAACCCTCTGGTTGCCTTATTCTCTCTTCCCAGTCTCACTTTCCCATTCCCCTACTGGTACTCCCTGGTATTGTCTCCTAAATACACGGCATGCTTTAGAATTCTTTCTCAGGGTTAGCCTAAAAAGGAACCTAACGGAATATAGGAAGCAGTCTTCCAAGTGTAGGAAAAATTTTTCTAAGGGAATTGATTTTCTTCTCTAAGTGATGACTTTACCATAAAGGCACAAATTCCTTATCCTTATCATCATTATCTATATTCCTTATGGGAAAAGAATAGTTACCTCCTAACTGACAAAATGATTTCAGTTTTTTCCCATCCCAACAGATCATACACACATCTCTCCAACTGCTTCTCCTGAAAGCAGTTTTCATTGTGCTTCTCTCATACTCTACCCAATCTTATTGACTTCGTATTTTTAATACACTATTTTATTTCCCTCCGGAATAAGAATTCCATTCTGCCATCATCTATTCACTTTAAGACAGAAATAACTGTTTCCTTTCTGCACTTTGATAAAACTTTATATGCACTTTTACAATGCACATTGCATTATATTCAAACACTAAATTTAAAGTTCATACTACAATATGAGTCACTTTTTGAAAACTACTTTCTCCTAGAATTCCCAGTGACTGGCATATGATTTAATACATTCTTAGTACTTACACCTTTAAGGAATAAATGAATGCACACCTCCGCTGAAACATAAAAGAAAGCCTGAAGACTGCATCTTTATCTTTATTTTGGGAAATAGACTACTGTAGACCAGAATTTAGTGTTCAATTCACAGACCACAACTTTTTTTAATTTTTTATTTTTTATTAACATATAATGTATTATTAGCCCCAGGAGTACAGGTCTGTGAATCTCCAGGTTTACACATTTCACAGCACTCACCATAGCACATACCCTCCCCAATGTCCATAACCAAACCACCCTCTCCCTGACCCCTCCCCCTGGCAACCCTCAGTTTGTTTTGTGACATTAAGAGTCTCTTATGCACAGACCACAATTTAAGAGACCAACTATCACATGCAAGGAAAAAAAAAAAAAAACCAGAATAATGGAGAGACAGGTAAATTATACCATACCAGAAGAGTTGAAAAAAAAAATTGGGTGCAATACTGGGCACGAATCAGGAAAGACATTAATGGTTACATGCAAACAAACTGAAGAGTTGATTTGAAGAAGTGAGCTTGTTCTATTACTCCAAAAGAATAAAACCATATATCAATGGGAGGAAATTTAACAAGATTTTAGCTTTCTTCTTCTTCTCTCTTTTTTTTAAAAGATTTTATTTGAGAGAGAGTGCATGAGCAGGGTGGGCTGCATGGTCAGGAGGAGAAGCAGACTCCCTGCTGAACAGAGAGCCTGACACAGGGCTATGTCCCAGGACCCTGAAATCACAACCTGAGCCAAAAGCAGACGATTAACTGACTGAGCCACCCAGGTGCCCCAGAGTTCAGCTTTCTAATAATCAGAATTGAAAAGCACAGACTCTTTGAGGAAGTGATAAATCTCTTACAAGGGAATAGTTAATGCAGAGTCTAGGTGATCATCTAACTCAAAAACATTTAATAAAAGGATGCCTATATCATTTAAGGAAATAGATGACCTTTAATATCATTTCAAATTCTCCTGTGAAACTATCTCAATGACTTCAGTCCATACTGATTCACAACTCTGAATTCTTCTATGTACGTCTGTAATGTACAGTTAACATTTTATTATATATACTGTCTTGGCACTAAAATAATGCTTGTGTGTGTGTGTTTTTTTTTTTTTTATCATTTGGAAGCACCTTAAAAGTAAATAATGTAGAGTATTCAGGAGAAGTATAAATTGGAATTGTGAATTTTAAAAAGCTAGTGTTGGGAGCTAACTTGTTAGCAAGCCTAGCAGAGCTCAACAACTGAATATGGTGTTCTCTGAATATGGTTATTACATAGAAAATTACATACTATATTAATATTAATATATTAATATTCTAGAATTTGGAGATTCATCAGGGAAGCATCCCTTTCAGTCATCGATCATGATTATTTCATATGTTGTCCCTGTTTTACCAAGTAGGACAGGAGTTTGTAGATAGAGGCACATTTCTCTTGCAACTAGAGAATCTTTGACAGTGAAAGGAAATTAATATGCAATTAGAAAATATTTTTGAGTAATTTTATAGAAATGAACAAATCTCAAAAAAAGAATATGATTTCAGTAAAGAAAATCTATAGGAAATGTGAACTTCCAAGTCATAATAAACTTGTACTTTCATGTACCATTCACATCATGTACCAATCACACATTTTCTATGTTACAAATGTGCATTGGTTATGAAGGATATTTACTTCTTGTGTACTCATGGAAAGACTATACATCTATAGGGACCTATTCATTTACTCAGCTTATTCGTGGAATCAGAAAACTTTTTAATGAGTACTTTTCTTCAAGTTTGATTTTGACTCAAACTTGCGCTCCTGTGACTATTCTCTAAATGCTCTTGAGATGCACAAGATCTTTACAATTATTTAACTATGGCCCTTCTCACTTAGCAGTCTTGTTTGATAACCAGTAAGTACATTTAAAAAAATGCTTAAGTTTTAAAATTTCTCTTACCATATTCCTTTATTTTAACCACCAGGATAGTCTCTTCTATGTTCTTTGTAACACAACTATTTCATCCATCTTATTACTTCTTTATCACTTTTATTGTACCCATCACTTCCCATTAGTTTTGGCTAAAATCTATGAATTCTTGTGCTGTGCAAATTTTTAACATATTTTCTATATACTCAAATATTCATTTCCCATGACTTTCATCGGAATGATTTGGGGTTGCTTATAACAAAATAGGGATCCTGTGGTATATGATACCAAAGGACTATATAATCTCTGCAATTCTAAGAGATATACTGAAAGAACTAATAATTGTGATGTGAGGTTAAACTATTAATTTCATATAGAAATATGATTCCTTAATTATAGATATTGGTCATTTTGTTCTGGAGTACTTTAATACTATTTAAAATGTCTACAAAGTATGTTATCAAAAATTTTAAGTGATTAGAAGTAACAAAAGTGAAATAAGGTAAAATTTATTTAATAATTTTTTTAACATGGTTAAGGAGAAAATTTTGAAAAGCAGAAAAAAATTGAATAACTTACTTTTGATGGCACAACTCCACTGTTAAACAGAGACATTTTCATTAAGTACTAACGAGAATTAGCAGAGGTGCTAAGCAAACTGAAGAAAGGAAAGAGAGGAATTACCCGGGATGTCATAATTGTATTACTTAACAATGAGGTAAAATAAAATTCCAAAAAGAAAGGAAAAGAAAAGGAGAGAAAAGAAGAGAAAAAGAAAAGTGAGAGGAGAAAAAAGGTAGTGAGCAGAACAAGGAAGGCTATTACATTTCTTTTAGAAAAAAAGGGAAATTTAGATGTACCAGTTACATCTATTGGTGTAATTGGTACATCTAAATTTGATGTACCAATCATTTGTTAGTTGAACTAACAAATGAGTCTTAATGTCCTATTATTTTTAAGAAACTGGTTATTCATTTAACAGTTCCACAGTTCTTATTATATACCTACCAGCATGCTAAATGAAATACTAAGAATAAAGTCTGAGTCCTACTCTTGAGAAGCTCAGAGTCTAGATTACTCTCAAGAGATCCTATCAAGGACCCTAAGAATACTATTAGATTAGGTGATATCTCAGAAAGATATTAGCTTTAGGTCTCCAGTAAGTATTGTGAACACAGTCATGTTATTGAATGTGAAAGGAAAAGACTGATAAAGAGAAAAGAATACTGCCTTCTTATTTCCATTTCACATATGTGGGCCTTTTTGTTATTGATTTTTATTAGCATAAATAAATATTAAAGTCACAATTTCTAGTTTATATCAACAAGTACACTAAATGGATATTTTCACTTACCATTTCTATGTTCTCATTAGTTACATGAAGCTGCTTGGTCAACTGTTGAAAACTGGCCAATTGATCCTACAGTAGGAAGGGAGAGGTGTACATGAATAACATTCTGTTTAAAGCCCGTATGTAAAATTAACCTAAAATCAGTCTAAAATCATTATGCTTAAGTCTAGATGAACTTAGATGTCTTCTGTTATTGTGTGAATTAGCAGTTGAAGAAATAAGATAATTTTTTAAATGACTACATTTTAAATGACTACAAAGTTAAATAAGGTGACAATGTAGAAACAAACATGGCTATTTATGTTTTATGTAAAAGCATTATTTCTAGAAATCACTCTATTAGTAAAAAGACATATTGGAGAGACAGTGTACAATACTGAAAGACTACATTCAAACCTACTCAAAAACTACAATATAAACCCTGGCAGAGGAATTATTGTCTCATCCCTTCTTAAAAGTCTCATGGCTTGAAAGCCCAAGTTTCCAACTGTATGATTATCTGTTATGATGGAAGGGGCTATTAATATTTTGGATGACAGAATTAAAGACTGATAGATAACTAGAGAAATAAGGAATATGAAGTATTATTTGTAAAGGCTTGTACAAAAAAACTTAACTGCATAGCTACAGTACGAGAATAAAAGTAAAAAAAAAAATACCACAGGAGTTGATTGACCTAGATGAGGAAACAGCCTCAGAGTAGTTACTTATATTAGAGATAGTTTCTAGATCTCACAGGTAAAAGCCTTTTCTTTTTGATAAAGTGCCGTGTGTGTGTATTTAAAAATAATTTTTTAAATTTGAATATAGTTGACATATAATGTTACATTAGCTTTAAGTGTACAACCAACACAGTGATTCAACTTTTCTATACATTATGCTATGACTTACTACAAGTATAGCTACCATCTGTCACCATACAATGTTATTACAATATCATTGACTATATTCCCTATATTATGCCTCTTATTCCCATGACTTATTCATTTGATATCTAGAAGCCTATATCTCCTACTCACTTCCCTTCAACCATTTTGTCCATTCTCCCTCAAGAGAGTCCCCTCCCTCAGAGGTAAAGGTCTTGCTCATACTACATATGGGCTACTTTCAAATGGGCATATATAGAAAAATCATTTTGTAAACTGCAAAGCATCATGTAAGTATTATTACCACTCCTTTAGGTAGAAATTCCGAATTATGATGATAGTAATAGGAACATTCATACACTGGAATTTGGAAAGTCCAATAATGAGAGAAAGGAGTGATAATCAATATATTTAAACATCTGCCTTCTCAAAACCCATAGAAAAGGGATCAAAATTGGAATACCCCATAGTTCTCAATGTTTCCAGCAGAAAAAGAACCAATGGAAGGATCAAGGAGGCACATTTTTCAATGGAATGGATGGTCTTCTGAGACAGTAAGTTTTTGTCAACAGAGGTATAGAGCAAAAGCTGAGATGTCCACTTTGAAAGAATACAAAAATCATTCTAGCTATGGATAGAAAGAGTGCCTTAATAACCATTAAGATTTCTTCCTACTGTATAATTCTATTCTAATTAATTTAAGCTGAATACACTTGACATCTATTTTAGAGGTAACTGAAAGGGTGTTAACATTTTCACTTCACACAGTATTGTCATTATATATGAGCAGGTTTCTTCACTGGCCATAATAGTTCCTGTCATAAGCCAATATATAAGCTCTAGGGGTCCATTTATACAGAATCATCATATAGCCGCTTCTTAGAACTAAATACAGCTTTCACTGATAATCACATTATAAAACCTAATGTATACTAGGCATTGCTTTAACTGTCCAAGAACTTTCTAACCAGCAAAGATTTAACATAAATAACACAGTAGACATTTGGGCATTCCTCTTCAAAATGGAGTTTGTCAAGAATGAAGATATACATGAAAATTGATATATAAGAAAACCAAGAAATCCAAGAATACCTCTTTAAAATTTACAGCCTTTTATTATTACAAAAGCAATACATAATGGTAGCAAATCATATAATACAAACGTACATTTAAAAAAATTAAAACATATTCCTACCAATAAGAGACAGCCATTGCCAATTTTTAGTGTAAATTCTTCCAGATCACTCTCTCTGAGATTACCTTTTGTTTTTGACTTTCAACTACATGAATCTGGGCCTCAGTCATATGTTCCTGGTAAAGTGTCTGAAGTCTGTCCAGCTCCCGAGAAACAGTCTGCCAGAGTTCCATAGCCTGAGTTTTTTCCTATAACACAAAAAGAATCAAGAATTCATTAAACTGTTATCAGGCTATTGCATAGTACAAATGAATCATATTGTTTTGCAGAATGAATTCTAGTATATAAAGTCACAAAAATAAAAATGGAACTTGTGTAAAGATGGTATAGTTATATGGTTATATTTCTGATATTATGCACTTGTATTAATAACAATTCAGAGAAGGGGATCCTCAGTGGCTCAGTTGATTAAGCATCTGACCTTTGATTTTGGCTCAGGCCATGATCTCAGGGTTGTGAGACAGAGCCCCGCATTGGGCTCTGCATTGAGTGTGGCGCCTGCCTAAGACTTTCTCTCACCCTCTGCCCTTTCTCCTCCTAACCCTCTCTTAAAAAAAAAAAACAAAAAAAACCAAATAAACAAAAATGTTTCAGAGAATAAACCTAAAGATGAAATTCCTTATGCTGAAATTTTTTCATTCAGATCTTATCCATAAAATTTAACTCTTAAATCAGAGATATGGATTTAAAGCACTATTTTCGTCCTATAAGAAGATGTAAGCCTTAAAAATTACTAAAGAAGAAAACTGCCCCAATAAAGTACTAGATTTTTTTCAGATCGTAAAAGTAATAAATGTTGTAGAAAGTTGGTAAAATATAGCAAACCAGAAAACAAGAATTACCTGTAATTTTACCACCTGATAATATTGCTAGTGTTTGGGTATAACCACCTTTATAAATTTTGGATGTATTCATGTTTTTAAATGTGATTTTGGAACAAAAGTTTGTATTTCTGTTCTTTTAACAAAATTGGGAATCAGACAATATACTGTTTGTACTGTACTATTTTCACTTGGCATTTTATAATTAGAGTTTTCTCGAGTCATTAACTATTCTTTCAATATAGCAAGTCTCAAAGTGTGATATAGGGACCCCTGAAGTCAAAATTGTGTTCATTTTAATATGAAGACATTATTTGCCTTTTTCACTCTCATTGTCTCAGGAGTGTACACTGAAGTTTTCCAAAGTTTATATGATGTGATGTCCTCTCTCTGATGGGTAGTGGAATGTGTTCTTCTGCTCCCATTTGTTTTTTAAAATGTCTCTGTTTTAATCTATAATATGATATTGATAGATATGTAAACCACAAAAAAAGAGTTCTTCGAGGTCCACAATAATTTTTAAGCATCCTGGAGGAGGGTCCTGAAACCAAAAAGGGTAAGAAATGCTAAGCTAGTAGGCACAGAGCATTATTCTCTTTTTATTGTCTAAAAAGAAAAGTAGAACAAGTTCTGGCCATTTGCTGAGGGTTCCTCAGGAAGTTGTTGACTGAATCAGGAAGAAAACTTTGCCTCTTTGTTTCTAAAGCCCAAACTTTTAAAGATTTATTTATTTATTTGAAAAAGAGAGAGAGAGAGAGAGAGATACGGAGAGGGCAGAGGGAGAGAAAATCTTAAGCAGACACCCCACTCAGTGCAGAACCCGATGGAGGCCTCACCACTGGGCTCAATCCCATCACCCTGAGACCATGACCTAAGCCAAAACCAAGAGTTAGATGCCCAACTGTGCCACCTGTTGCCCCCAAAGCCCAAACTTTTAAATCCCAGGTCAGAACTAATCCACCCTGTTTTAGTAAGAATGTAACAAGGTATAGGGAAAAGATAAGCATTCTAAGAAGATAAAGAGTATACATTTAAAAAAAATAGAGGTTCATATATTTTAAGGAAACTATTACTGAAGTATAACATGCATTCAGAAAACACACATGAAAATCATGAATTTTCACAAAGTGGTTGAACCTATGTAACCAGCACACACTTCAAGAAAGAGAATGTTATTACTAGCACCTAGAAGCCTGATAGCCCTTTCTTCAAGATACTACTATTCCCTCAAAGTAACTACTATCCTTACATCATCAATTAGTTTTTCCTAAAACTTACATAGTTTTAAAATTTGTAGACAAACAGAATCTGGAGCCATAAGACTTGAATTCAATCCCTGATTTCTGGCTGAATGATCCTGGACAATTAATTTCAATTCCTTAACAACATTTTCTTCTCAGTAGAATGGTCAGAAAGACACATCATAACCTCAAAGTTTGCAGTTTTACAAACCTGCCTGATGGTAAGAATTATCTGGACAAATAGAAAACCAAGATTCTCTAAAGCAGTGGTTCTCATAGGACTAAACCATCAGCATTACCTCAGAAACTGTTAGAAACACAAACTATTGAGCCTAGACTTCTTGAATCAGAAACTTGGGAAAGGGGAATAATAATCTCTATTTCAAAAAGCTCTTGGGAGATTATAATGCACAAAAAAATTAAGAACCAATGTACTAATATGAATTTTTTAAATGGTATAACCCATTATTTGAAAAATCACAATGTAAGTGATTCCATATTATTAGATTTTTAAACTATTTCTAATTTTCATTATCATATATAACAGTATAACACATTTATTCATCAATTTTCACACACAGTTTCTTAGGATATATTCCTACAATCTATGTGATATCCTAATCTAATTAATTGGTCAAGGGATATAAACACTTCTAAGGCTCTTACTGCCAATCTGCCCTCCAGAGAGATTTTTACAAATCACACTATCAGAACAAAATACTCCAAACTAAAAATATTAAGTTAGGTACTTAATATTTTAATAATGTTATCAGCTCCCGAGGCAATTATACTTGCTTTACCCAACAACTTTTGAACTCAATTTTAATTATCTTCCTCTTTCACAATGATGATGATAAAAATAATAGGTAAATTTATTAATTTGCATGTGTGTTAGGTATTACATTAAGTGCTTTATGGGAATTTCTGAATTACCATAAGAACTCCGTAAGATAAGAATTATTATAATCTCTCTATATAAATGAAAGTAAGGTACAAAAGACATTTCCAACATTACAGATCTAGAAAACAGAATAGAGAACAAACTAAAGAAGTCTGGTGAGAGGTTTTTTTGAAACAAAAGCCTGTTTTCCATGAAAGCAAGGATCAACACTCTCTACTGTATCCTCAACGATTTGCCTATCAGTGCCTGATATTTAATAGACATCTAATTAACACTTGTGAAATAAATGAAGATATCTGAACAGTCAAGTTCTTCATGCTTATTACTTTGATAAAACATAATATAAAAATTATTCTATATTTTACTATAAATTGTATTTAACTTAGTTTTCGTCTCTTCAGTTTGGATTCAGCTAGTCTTCATGTATAACACAAAGGTCTTTCAATTTAGTGATACCAAAACAGTTTTATATGTTTTATCCCACATTAAAAACAAAATACTTAGACATATATGAACCATAAGCAGAATATTTGACATCACTGTTTTGATACTATTGCATTATTAACATTTTCTATTATTTATACTTCATAAGACTGCTTAAACTCTCATTCAGTTGAAATTTTATATTTATTTAAAAAGTACATTATAGATTTTGTGGGAAATTTGTTTATAACCAATCAGCTTTTTCCTTTTTGACTGCTCAGTTGGGCCTCCTCAAATCTTCTATGGAGTGACTGATCCAAAATGTAGCAAAAAAAAATAGGACCATCTTCAGAGAAAAAAATGTGAGGTGGAGCAAAACGTAGAAGGAGAAAGGCAAAAAGAGGATAAGGCAGGAAGAGGAAAAGATAAGGAATGAAAGAACAAGTTTGGTTTAATAAGGAAAAAAGAATAAGTAATTTTGAAGTTTTAATAAAATTTCACATTGGAAATTATAGCAACAAAAGTACTGCAGAGAGATCTTTTTGAGACAGGGTTCTGTTTTTGTTTTGTCTTTTGAAACTACAAATCCTATCCAGTTTTCATCCCACTTCCTCTTTAAAAAAATTATTTTTTTAGTTTTATTGAGGTATGATTGACAAATAATCATTGTACAGAGCACCTGGGTGGCTCAGTCATTTAGTGTCTGCCTTCAGCTCAGGTCATGATCCCAGGGTCCTGGGATGGAGTCCTGCAGCAGGGAGCCTGCTTCTCCCTCTCCCACTCCCCTTGTATTCCCTCTCTTCCTATCTCTCTCTCTGTCAAATAAATAAAGTTGAAAAAAAAAACCCATAATCATTGTATATATTTAAGGTATATTACAGAGGGTTGTTTTACATATGGTCTATCATAATCTTTTTGTAGAGTATCAAGAATTGCATATTGTGCACTAATTTTGATAGCCCGTTAGAAAGCCTTCACACGGCTTAATTAATTTCCATTTACTTCTATATAAACATTCACAAATCCTTTCTGATATTATTATTTTGAACAGAGTTCAAACTAGAGCTTGAAAGTTGGAAAAGTTTGGAAGAGCATACTTTCTCATTATTTTTTTCCTCTATTACTTTTTCAAATCCCTTCCCTTTACACATGAAAAAAAAATCAGTATTAATACATGCTCCTTTAAAAAATAAATACATGCTCTTTTATTATGGTAAATACAGACTGTTTAAATCCAGTTTAATTTAATCAGTTAAATATCACTTTCATAAGTATCAGAATTCTAAAACTAAATTTGTAGGGCACAAAAAATGATTTTCCATAGATAACTATAAAATCAAAATTGCAATGAAGAATTTGTAATCTCCATTTATAAATGAAGAAACTGAGACACACAGCTAGAAAGCAGAACAGAGATTCAAATCCATACAAGATATGAGATGCCTAGGATATAAAACTGTAAATTAAAAGAAAATTCCTGGAGCTCTTGGGTGGCTCAGTCAGTTAAGCGGCTGCCTTTGCCTCAGGTTATGATCCCAAGGTCCTGGGCTGAGCCCATGTCAGGCTCTCTGCTCAGCAGAGAGGCTGCTTCTCCCTCTCCCTCTGCTTGCCGCTGTGACTAGTTGTGCTATTTCTCTGTCAAGTAAAAAAATGAAATTTTTAAAAAAAGATAAAAAAATAAAATAAAATTCCCTTATGTATGATTATACATTTTCAGTGTTGAAAACAAGGTATATATAACATAGCTTCCCAAATAATTCAATTACTACAAGGGAGGAAAAAAGGAGAAGTAATTAGAAGTACAATTTTTGAGAAATATAATTCTATAATCCTTGAAAATTGAGGAAAACACCGTATCAGAAGAAAACACAGAAAACTGAAAATGTAAATTTAGCTGAGTGGATAATTATTTTTTTCCTTAATAATTTTTTAGGGCATTAAAATATATATTTTAAAAGATTTATTTATTTATTTTAGAGAAAGAGAGTGCATGCATGCATGCATGTGAGCCAGTTGAGGGAGGGGCAGGAGAAGGAGAGAGAGAATCTCAAGCAGACTCTCCTTAACATGGAGCCAGATGCAGTGTTCAATGTCACGACCCTGAGATCATTACCTGAGCCAAAATCAAGTCAGATGCCCAACCCACTGAGCCACCCAGGCACTCCTGGCATTAAGATATTTTTTATAAGACATAAAAAGCATGTCAAAAGATTTATGATTCAATTAAAATATACATTTGGTAGCTATATTTTTAACAACCAGAGAGGGTATATATTACAAGTTTTGTTAGCTGTTAACTATTCTTATAAATTGTAGAAAATCAGTAAGTACTAATTTTGCTATTCTGTTGTTTTCATAAATAATGATTAACACAGATTCTGTTTATTCAGAATATAGTTTAAAAAATTTACATCACTCACTTGATTGGCTAGTTGTAATTGTTCTCTTAAATTCTTGACTGTTTCATCATCTGTATACATATCATTTCCCGTATCTATGCCAAAGGGAAGGGTCTCCAGCTGCTTTTCAACAGCATCTTTTAATTCGCTGTGCAACCTTCAGAAAAGAGTTAACACAGTAATAATGTAATTTCATTTTACCAACAGTTATCACTATTTGAAGGTAAACTAAATAAACATTTGGACACAAAAAACAGTCTTTAAAATAATTTAAAATAATTCTTTACACAAAAATAATTTTTAAGTAGACTTCAAAAATTAAATTGTTAATCACCATTAAATACTGAGCTATGAAAATAAAAATATGACAATTTCAAATGCATTAAATTTGTCATAATTAATTCAAGCATAATTCTGTTTGTCCTAAGGAGATTTTAGTTATTCAAGAAGGTAAAATTCAGATATTATATCTTATTAATTTATGAAACAAGCCATTCAGAAAAAAAAAAAAATGGAACTGTAACCGTGGTTTCATGTAGTCAATTAAAAGGAAATGGGATATAAAATACTGTTGAATTATTTATTGTCTTCATTGTGTTTCACAAAACTCAGGCAACATCTTACTTAATCCCGTTAATAAACAGAGTAGAATAAAGTTGTTGCTAGTTATGCAATCAAGATGATTAGAGGCTTTACATTTCAGCATATTTTACATAAGCTTGACTACAACTCTGTAAACCTTAAATTCAATATTAATCAACATTAAATTACAAATATTTTATATTTTAAAACAGCTAGCAAAAGAAAGCTATAGAAGTACACATTAAAAGACTGATTAAGTGTTTTACTTTAAAATGATACAAACCTAAAAGGAAAAATATATTTATAGTATCAGAAAAACTTAAAAACCTTTAATGCATAAATTATAAGCAGAAAATGTTATTTATAATAAACACATCTCAAGGTAGTTTCCCAAAGAAACTGCATCCATCCATTTAAAATAAAGAGAATTACCTGCTGATATTAAAAATCTCCTTGAAACTAGAAAACTTCAATCTTAATTTTAAGAATATATTTATTGAAAGCAAAGTTCATCAAACACATGAAACTCACAGAATAATTAACTTTAGAAACAACAAAAAAATTAATTACTCCCTAAGGAAAGGGCAGAGGTTGCTGATTATTCCCTAGTTAAAAATTTTATCAACAACACATTCATATTTTAAAATATTTCTATTATTTCTTTGGTTTTTATTTTAGTTTTTAATTTAATTTCTCTTAAGATTTTATTTATTTATTTGACAGAGAGAAAGACAATGAGAGAGAGAACACAAGCAGGGGGAGTGGGAGAGGGAGAGCACACTTCCTGCTGAGCAGGGAGCCCAGGACCCTGGGATCACGACCTAAGCTGAAGGCAGACACTTAAAGACTGAGCCACCCAGGCACCCCTAAGTTTTTAATTTTAATTTCAATATAGTTAACATATAGTGTTACATTAGTTTCAGGCATACAATACGGCAATTCAACAATTCTATACATTACTCAGTGCTCATCACAAGTGCATTCCTTAATCCCCATCACTTATTTCACCCATCCCTCCCTCCCTCCCTCCTGGTAACCATCAGTTTGTTCTCTACATCTAAGGCCATGTTTCTTGGTTTGTCTCTTTTCTACCCCCGCTTTATTCACTTGTTTTGTATCTTAAATTCCATACATGAGTGAAATTGTATGGTATTTGTCTTTCTTTGACTGACTTATTTCACTTAACATTATACTCTAACTCGATCCATGTCATCGTAAATGGCAAGATTTCATTCTTTTTTTTAATGGGTGAATAATACTCCATTGCAGGTGTATACACACACACACCCACAACTTCTTTATCCATTCATCATGGACACTTGGGCTGCTTCCTTGATTTGGTTACTGTAAATAATGCTGCAATAAACATAGGGTTGCATATATCTTTTCAAATCAGTGTTTCTGTATTCTGTGGGTAAATATCCAGTAGTACAATTACTGGATTGTAGTGTAGTTTAATTTTTACCTTTTTGAGGACCTTCCATACTGTTTTCTACAGTGAGTACACAAGTTTGGATTCCAAACCAACAGTGCACAAGTGTTCTTTTTTCTCCACATCCTTGCCAACACTTGCTGTCTCTTGTGTTTCTGATTTTAGCTATTCTGACAGGTGTAAGGTAGTATCTGTGGTTTTGATTTGATTTCCCTGATGAGGAATGCTGTTCAGCCTCTTTTCAGATGTTGGGCACCTATGTTTTCTTTGGAGAAATATATGTTCATGTCTTCTGCCCATTTTTAAATTGGATTATTTTGTTTCTTGGTGTTGAGTTATCTAAGTTCTTTATATATTTTGAATACTGTTTAGCAGATATGTCATTTAAAAATATCTTCTTCCAATCTGTAAGCTGCTTTTTAGTTTTGTTGTTCCCTTTGTTATGCGTAAGCTATTTATTTTGATGAGTTCTAGTATTTTATTTTTGTTTTTGTTTCGTTGTCTCAGAAGACCTATCTAAAAAATTGTTGCTATAGCTAATGTCAGTGACATTTCTGCCTATGCTCTCTTCCAGGATTTTTATGGTTTCAGGCCTCACATTTAAGTCTTTCATCCATTTTTGATTTATTATTGTGTCTGGTGTAAGAAAATGGTCCAGTTTCATTCTTTGGTGTGTAGTTGTCCAGTTTTCCCACATCAGTTGTTGAAGAGATTGTCTTTTTCCCATTGCATATACTTCCCTTTTTTGTCGAAGATTAACTGAACATAAAATTATGGGTTTAAATATTTCTGGTATCTTAAAAAATACTTCATAATATAAAATATAGTAAGAGTTTTTTATTAAAAAAGACATCCCAAGTCCCAGAGAAAAACCATTGTAATGGTGTGATATATTTTCTAGCAGAATTTTTGCTCTCCATTAAAAATAGACAATTATACCATATTGCTAATATTTTATAACCTGGCTTTTAAACTTTATTATTGAAACATATGCATTCTTCCAGACTATAAAATATTTCCCTATAAATACTTTAATGATGGCATAATATTCCATCATTTCCATTATACAGGTATTTTCATCATAAGTCAACTCAGGTAAACCTCCTAGAGTAATTTTGAATGAAATGAAAAAAACAGTAAAGTTAATATTCACTTACACTAAAAACATTATAAACATTGAGAATTAAAATGTTTTCTTTGTTAAAAAAACAAAACAAAACAAAACCTATCCCTTATAATCAACAGTACAGTTATAAACAACAGTAAGACAGCTATTAGCATTTTTATAAAAATTTTTAAAGGTCACAGAAAAATCATAATTTTCTTCCATTGATTATTAAGATCACTTTCCACAGCTTCACTTTGCATGGTCATTTTTAAAGTCTCGCACTATCATACATAGCAAGGACTGCCTATGTATAGCTTATTTTTGTTTTAGTATATTTAGTACTTAGGGCTGGGGGTCCAATCTTGGGAGTTTTCAACATCTGCTGGCTCTTACCCAATGTGCCCAGATTCCCTAGGTATTTTATAATTCCTTAGGTGTTTACGTTAGTTTACTGTTCTTTTTCTAACCTCTTTTGCAAATTCTTAGAGATCACTGATTTTAAGACTTTCTTTTCTAATATATACAGTTAAGACTTTGGATTTTCCTCTAAGAATGGCCTTAGCTGCAACCTATAAGTTTTTTTGCTTTATTTTCATTATCGACCAGTTAAAAGCATGCTCTAATTTTTCATTGTCAATCCTTTGATCTATACGTAATATTGAGCAGTTGCTTAACTAAAGAACAGTTAGGGATTTTCTAGTTATCTTTTAAAAATTTGATTTCTAGTATAACTTTCACTGTCATCAAAGAACATAAGCAGAGTAATTCTGATACTTTAAAAATCCCTGAGTTACTTTTTCAAACTGGTTAATTGTGGAAATGTTATATGTGTACTTTGAATGAATATGTATTCTGAAGGTGTTGGGTATTAGTATTCAATATATGTCCCTTACAGATTTGTTAACTTCATTGTTCAAATATCACATACCCTTTTGTTGTTGTTGTTGTTTTTTGCTTGTTTTTTCAATTACTGAGAGCGATCTATTTGTGTTTCCTACTATCACAGTTTTTCTCTGGGGTTTGGGGTACCTTTTTATTTTAATTTTAAAAAATTTTTATTTATTTATTTGACAGAGAAAGAGGGAGAGAACACAAACAGGAACAGCAGGCAGAGGGAGAGAGAGCAGCAGGCTCCCTGCTGAGCAAGGAACAGGACCCTGGGATCCTAACCTGAACCGAAGGCAAAGAAACTGCATCCATCCATTTAAAATAAAGTTGCTTAACCAACTGAGCCATCCAGGCACCCCTGGGGTGCCTTTTTAAAAATTCTTGTTATAGGGACGCCTGGGTGGCTCAGTTGGTTGGACGACTGCCTTCAGCTCAGGTCATGATCCTGGAGTCCCGGGATCGAGTCCCACGTCGGGCTCCCAGCTCCGCGGGGAGTCTGCTTCTCTCTCTGACCTTCTCCTAGCTCATGCTCTCTCTCACTGTCTCTCTCTCAGATAAATAAAATCTTTAAAAAAAAAAAAAAAAAATTCTTGTTATAGGGACGCCTGGGTGGCTCAGTCAGTTAAGCTTTTGGCTCAGGTCATGATCCCAGGGTGCTGGGATCAAGTACCACACTGGGCTCCTTGCTCGGCAGGAACTCTGCTTCTCCTTCTGCCTGCTTCTCCCTCTGCTTGTGCTTTCTCTCTCTCTGACAAATAAATCTTTTAAAAAAAATCTTGTTATATTTATATTTTGGTCGTTTTTCTCTTACTAAACATTTTCTGTCAGGAAAAGTAAATATTTAAAAAATAGTAAAGCATATTTAAAAATAACCTTTTGTGGGGCACCTGGGTGGCTTGGTTTGTTAATCGACTGCCTTTGGCTCAGGTCTTGATCCTGGGGTCCCAGGATCGAGTCCCACATCTGGCTCCCTGTTCAATGGGGAGTCTGCTTCTCCCTCTGACCCTACCCCCTCTCGTGCACTCTTTCACTCTCTCTCAAATAAATAAAAACTAAATAAAAATAACCTTTTGTTATTGACATTTTTAAGTGCTTTAAAAAAATTTAATTGGTCTGTCTTGCCACTCAGTGCTATAATTGAATTTTTTGATTCTAGAAGAACAGAAAAATTGAAAATTTTCCATCTGAGCCTTTGTTACTGAGTGCTTACAAATTTAAAACTGTCATATCTTTTGGGAAAATTGAATCTTTTATCATCATGAAATATCTCTTTTTACATCTAATAATCTGTTCTTCATTAAAGTCTACTGTGTCCAATATTATCAGCTTTCTTTTGGTTAGTACTTGCATGCTGTATCTATTTTCCATCCTTTCATCTGCATCCATTCTATTTTACATTTTAGGAATCTCTCTGATAAGTATATACCATAATTGGTTTCTTTTTTTAATCTCCTCTGATACATCACTTTTTTTATTATGTTCAGTTAGTCACTATAGAATACATAATTAGTTTTTGATGTAGTGTTCAACAATTTATCAGTTAAGTGTAACACCAAGTGCTCATCACAGCATGTGCCCTCCTCAATACCTATCACCTTATTAACCCCTCCCCTGTCCCCTTTCCCTTCTGAAACCCACAGATTGTTTCTCGGAGCCCATCTTCTCTCATGGTTCATCTCCCTCTCTAAATTATCCCCCTTTGGATTTCCCTCCCTTCCCCTATGGTCCTCCATGCTATTGGTTATGCTGAAGCCATATGATAATTGTCTTTCTCTGCTTGACTTACTTCCTTAACATAATCCCTTCCAGTTCCAACCACATAGATGCAAATGGTGGGTATTCATTGTTTTTGATGGCTGAATAATACTTCAATGTATATAAGTACTACATCTTCTTTATCCACTTATCTGTTGAAAGGCATCTTGGCTTCTTCCACAGTTTGGCTATTGTGGACATTGCTGCTATGAACATTAAGGTGCATGTGCCCCTTCTTTTCACTATATCTCTATCTTTGGGATAAATACCCAGTAGTGCAATTGCTGGGTCATAAGGTAGCTCTATTCTTAACATCTTGAGGATCCTCCATACTGGTTTCTAGAGTAGCTGTACCAACTTGCATTCCCACCAACAGTATAAGAGGGTTCCCCTTTCTCCACACCCTCATCAACGTTTGTTGTTGCCTGTTTTGTTGATTTTTACCATTCTAACTGTTGTTAGGTGGTATCTCATTGTGGTTTTGATTTGTATTTCCCTGATGGCTAGTGATGTTGAGCATTTTTTCATGTCTGTTAGCCATTTGTATGTGTTTTTGAGAAGTGTCTGTTCATGTCTTCTTCCCACTTTCTAACTGGGTTATTAGTTTTTTGAGTGTTGAGTGTGAAAAGTTCTTCACAGATCTTGGATATTAGTCCTTTATCTATAATGTTATTGCAAATATCTTCCTCTATTCCCTGGCTGCCTCTTAGTTTTACTGATGGTTTCTTTGGTGTGTGGAAGCTTTTTATCTTGATGAGGTCTCAAAAGTTCATTTTTGCTTTTGTTTCACTTGCCTTTGGAGATGTGTCTTGAAAGAAGTTATGGTGGCCAATTTCCAAGAGGTAACTGCCAATGTTCTCCTCTAGGAATTTGATGCATTCCTGTCTAACACTGAGGTCTTTCATCCATTTTGAGTATATCTTTGTGTATGGTATAAGGGAATGATCCAGTTTCATTCTTCTATATGTAGCTGATATACCTCTTCTATTTGCAGCATGTAATACACTGAAATTTAATTACGGATATATTTGGATTTATATATACTACCTTAGTATTTATTTCTATGTCTGCCTATTATGATTTTCTCTACTTATGTGCTTTCTTTTGATTTTTTTTTTAATGTGTTCATTTTAGGTGACTCTTTTTAAAAAAATAAGAATTTTTGAGTAGTTTTAAGTTCACAGCAAAAGTGAGCAGAAAATAGAGATTCCCCAGTATAACCTTTGGCCCCTCCAGCATGACCTCCCCCACCAGAGTAGTACATTTTGTTGTAACCGATAAACCTACATTGACACAATTACCCAAAGTCTATAGTTTACATTAAGATTCACTCTTAGTGTTGTACATCCTATAATGACATGTATCCATTACTAGTGTCTTACAGAATAATTTCACTGTCCTAAAAATCCTATGTGCTCTGCCTTTTCATTCACTCTACTCCCACCCCCTCCCCCAACCCCTTGCAACCACTGATCATTTTATTGTCTCCACAGGTTTTTTTGTTTTTGTTTTTGTTTTTTTAAGATTCTTTATTTGAGAGAGTGTGTGCAAGCAGACTTTGGGGTTTGATCTCACAATCCTGAGATCATGATCTGAGCAGAAATCAAAAGTTGGACACCCAACCAACTGCACCACCCAGGTGCTCCTTTTCTCCATTGTTTTGCCTTTTTCAGAATGGCACACAGTTTGGAATCATACAATCTGTAACCTTCTCAGATTGGCTTCTTTCACTAAGTATTATCTATTTAGGGCTCCTTCATATCTTCTCCTGGCTTGATAGTTCATTTCTTTTTTATTGCTGAATAATATTCCATAGTTTGAATGTACCACAGTTTATTTATCTGTTCACCTATTGAAGGACATCTTAGTTGTTTCCAAGTTTTGGCAATTGTGAATAAAGCTGCCATAAACATTCATTTGCAAGTTTTTGTGTAGACATAAGTTTTCAACTGCTTTAGGTAAATATCAAAGAGTATGATTGCTGGATTGTTATGATAAGAATAAGTTTCATTTTTTAAGAGACCACCAAACTGTCTTCCTGGGTGACTGTACATTTTGCTTTCCCACCAGTAATGAGTGAGAGTTCCTGTTGTTCTATATGTTTTTATTATTCTATTTTTCTACTCTATTAGCCTGGTAGTTATAGGATTCTTTACTTTCAGTGTCTATCCTAGAGATTATAACATGCTTATAGAATTAGCAAAACTAATTTAGTATTCTATTTTTTTTTTTTTGAGTAATGCTGGAAGCTGAGAATATTTTAACTCTATTTACCCTTTTCCCAAGTTTATGATATTGCTGCCTTGTATTTTAATTCTCTACAGATATTTTAGAAACATTATTATCATTGCAGAATAGTTATCTTTATTAGACTTTCTCTCATAGTTACCCTTTCCTTTCTTTTTATAGAATATCCTAAGATTTTAATTTTGCTAATGATAATTTTCTCCACTTTTCATCTGAAAATGTACTTATTTGACTTCTAGAAAAATGTTTCATTAGATACATAATTTTAAGTTAATAGTTTTTCTTTCAGCTTTGAAGATATTCCACTGTCTCCCGATTTCCATCATTTCTGTTGAGAAGTTCATTTATGGCTTACTGCTGTTTCTTCAAAGATAATTTTTCTGCTTTGAACATTTTAAAAAATTGTCTTTACGTATTTGATCTTACAATAATGTATCTATAGTTTTTTATACTATCCTGCTTATGATACATGGTGTTTCTTTAATTTGTGGATCAATGTCTTTTTGCCCTCTCTTTCTGGGACTCAAGTTATATGAATTTTAGCCCTTTGCACTATTTCTCTTATGTCTCTTATATTATTTCCTGTATTTTTTAATCCTCTTGTCTCTCTGATATTCATTTAGAATATTTTCTTCAGACTTGGACTGGATTCCATTAATTCTCTCTTCAGTTATATCTTATTTCATTACTTTATTTTTTTTTTTTTCAGTTTCAGAATTTCAGTTTGGTGTTTTTTTTTAGCATTCCCTTTTCTCTTATGAACATTCTCAAAGTTGTCTTTTTCATTGAACATATTAAGCAGAGTTATTTTAAAGACCAGTCCTGTGGATTTTTTTCTATTATTTCTATTATTCTATTTCTATTAATTCTTATCATTTAAAAAAACTCTGCTGTCTTAAAAATACGAGCCTGATATTACATGTAAAAATATTTGGAGATATTGTGAGGTCTAGCAATAATGTTATCCTCCTCTAAAACAGTCTTCTTTTTTTTCCCACAGGTGACTGGGTGCATTATCAATTTCTGATCACCTTATATCAACATCAGGGATTCAGATAATTCCAAGCTATGTTTTAGATCTTTTTAGGACTAGTATATTTTGGAGGTCACTCTTCTAGGGTATCCCAACCCAATGCCTGGAAACTTCCTGAGCCACTCACCCTCAAATCTAATGGCCCCTGACTTTCAAATTTAATCTCTCTAGCCCTATAAATTTGTTTCAAGGTCAGTTTTTCAACCTCTCTTCTCCTCCTCCGGGATAGGGAGATTTACCTAGGGGAAGGCATCTCCAAAAAGCAGGCTCATATTCCTGGATTTCATTTTTTTCCTGGTCTTGCCCTATAATTCTCCACTGAGTCCAATTCATTTAAATAGATCTGTTGTCAAATTTTTGTCCCAATTTTCTAGTTTTTGTCTAGAATTTCTAGTTTTCCTCAGGAGTCTGATTACCTAGTCTTGATATCATTGTAAATAAAACTCCCTAGTTCACTTATTTTCAATTTGATTTTTTAATTGATTTATGTTCTAAGTACTAGTCTGGCTACATCTCACTAGTTTGATATGTTGTTTATTCTAAGAAGTTTTTAATTTCGGTTTTCAATTCCTTTTCATCTCAGGAGTTAGTTGAAAATGTAGTTAAATTATCTGTGCCTGTTTAAGATTTTATTTATTTGAGATGGAGCACAAGCGCACATAATGGGGTAAGGGTGAGGGGCAGAGGGAAAGGGAGAAGCAGACTCCTCACTGAGCAGGGAGACTGCAGCAGGGCTCAATCCCAGGACCCCAAGACCATGACCTGAGCCTAAGGCAGACACTTAACTGACTGAGCCAACCAGGCACTGCTGTTTTTTGCTATTTCTAATTTTACTATATGTATGACTATATATATATTTATATATATATATGATATTTTGCTATATATATGACTTATATTGCTTTAAATTCGTATGTGTGTATAACAGTGGGCAAGGTTTGCAATCCATGTCTATGTTTATAAATGTTTCATGGGCCTTTAAAAACAACAGTGTATTCTTCTTGGTTGATATGAGTGCATATAAATAGAAAATATTATACTCAAACTTGCTAATTAGTTCTTCCTATCCTCTAATCTTTATGCTTATTTTTCTTATACATTTTTGCCCTTGTTTCCTCTGAAACATAATTGTAATAATATATTTGCAAATACTGATTAAATTTATTTTATCTAATTCTCTAAAAATATTAGCAGTATAATTGAAGATTTTTTTTTTTTTTTAATTTATTTATTTGACAGACAGATCACGAGTAGGCAGAGAGGCAGGCAGAGAGAGAGGAGGAGGCAGGCTCCCTGCTGAGCAGAGAGCCCGATGCGGGACTCGATCCCAGGACCCTGAGATCATGACCTGAGCTGAAGGCAGAGGCTTTAACCACTGAGCCACCCAGGCGCCCAGCAGTATAATTGAGAAAATAAAACCATTTAGTTACTGCAAAGATCCAAGGAATTAATCTTTTCCAAAGGTTTTTTTAATATCTCATTAATAAATCTTGAAGATTAGACATCAGTAATTGAATCATGTTCAATAAATACTTGAAGAGGTATTACATACAAGATGGTAAGACTTCTGGTTCTAGTTGTACTTATTCAAATATATAATAATTAAGTCAAAATGTAAGAGCTTAGGGCCACCTAGGTGGCTCAGTTGGTTAAGTGTCTCTCTTCAGCTCAGTTCATGATGACAGGGTCCTGGGACTGAGCCCCTGCTCAGCAGAGAGCCTGCTTCTCCTTCTTCCTCTTCTGCTCCCTCTCTGCTGCTCCCTCCATCTCTTTGTCAAATTAATAAAATCTTTTCTTAAAAAAAATGTAGAACCTTGAGAAAATAAAAAGAAGAAAGTTCCATCATTTTGGATGGCTTGAGAGTAAGAAGAGAAATCATATAAAGCTTTGTGGAGGTAGACAGTGTTATCCTTATTATTATTTTTATAAGATATTTATTTATTTGTGTGTGGGAGAGAGCATGCACTGAGCGAGCAGGGGGAGTTACAGGCAGAGGGAGAAGCAGGCTCTCAGCCAAGCAAGGAGCTGGGTGGGGGACTCAATCCCAGGACTCTGAGATCATGACCTAAGCGGAAGGCAGATGTTTAACTGGCTGAGCCACCCAGGTGTCCCTATTTTTATTATTATTAACTAGTAGTGTTCATTTTTCCTGCTGTCACCACTGATCAGTTGATCTCTATTTTCTAGTGCAGTTTCTAGAAAAAGTCAATCTTACTGGTTTAGCTAAACTGATTTGCTAAGATCTAACTATGGCCCACTTAATATGTGGGCCATAATTAGGAAGCTAGATAATCAGGAAGCAACTACACCAACTGCTGGTTCCAAGTTCACACCTTTTCATCTGAGATCCTGGGATTAGGATGTTACTGTCTAAGAGTTATTGCCTGTAGGAACAACTTACTTTAGCTTCAATAGAAGCTAATATTCAATGGTGTTAGGTATATAGCAGTAAAAAAGAATAGACAAAGGCCTTGCTCGCATGAAGAATACATTCTGGTAGATAAGACAAAAAAAATAATCAAAAAGGCAAAAATAGAAGCTGCCCAGAATTATCAGCTCTAGTGCTACAGTACACTTGTTAGATCTCAGCCACAAAATTAGATCCTCAGATACTGCTTTCCCTCCCACTTATCTCCTAATTTAGGTTTCCTACAAGTACTTATCATTAGCGGAACCTAATTCATATCCTGAGCTAGTTTTCAGTTTTCCAGCCTCTGTAATACAGGAAGGCATACTAAAAAGAGGTTGGAACAGTCAATCTACATCATAGCTGCAAGAACCCGTTATTATTACTTTAATTAAATATGACCCAAAGTGGTAAAATTAAACTATAAAAGAGTTTTTTTCCCCATGAAACCTAAACTGAAAACAAAATGCTCAATAAAGATGAGTCGTTAAGTAACTACTGTTGAATTAGAGGTAAGTAAAATATTTACAAAAAGTCAGAAAAATTATAAAATCACAGATAAAAGGAGATCAAAAGGATCTCTAAGTTTTACCCTTCAAATAAACTCAATCTAGAAATTATAAAAAGTGAATTATATGGTTTTTGCATAAAAGATAAAGCACTATTCAATGGTGTTAGGTATATAGCAGTAAAAAAGAATAGACAAGGGCCTTGCTCACATGAAGAATACATTCTGATAGATAAGACAAAAAAAATAATCAAAAAGGCAAAAAAATAATTTCAAGTAGTAATAGGTGCCATAAATAAAATAAAATTGTATTATAGAAAAAAGAAAGAAGAGGGTGGAAATAACTAAATAATGTAGTCAGGGAATGCTTTCCTGAAAAAGGGCTGAAAAAAGGGTAGACAGTCCTACTAGTCTTCTAGAGAAGAGTATTCTAGGCAAAAGTATTAGGTAAGGTCTTCAGGGGAACACTGGTTTGCTAGGTTTGAGAAAGCCAAATAAGAAGGCTGGCGTGACGAGAGACTAGTAATCAAAGGGAACCATGGTAAGAGAGTATGTATATGCACATAATAAAAGAACAGTAAAGTGGGTTATAAACGGAGACATAGAGAAATCAGGGTAGCTCTGGTTTTATATGAGATTTGAAACAGAAATTTAACACTTTATAAAGCTTGGGATTTGGGCGGACTTTTGGGGATGTTCTTCCTCACAGACCTCAGGTAACTCAAGAACAGCAGTGTTTACTACAGACAATATATCAATGAATGTGGCTGTGAGTCAATAAACTTTCATTTACAAAAAGAGATAGCAGGCCAAATCTGATCCACAGGCTGTAGTTTATGAATCTTTGACAGATGCAATTAAGCCTATCAGTTAGTCTATTTTGGCTGTAAGTAACAAAATGCCTAACAAAAAATAAGGACAGTCATTTTTTTAAAAAGATTTATTTATTTATTTGAGAGCATGCGAGAGTGAATGCACAAACTAGTGGGGGGAAGAGCAGAGGGAGAGAGGGACAAGCAGACTCCCCACTAAGGAGGGAGACCAACAATGGGCTCGATCCCAAGATCCTGAGATCATTACCTGAGCCAAAATCAAGAGTCTGATGCTTGACCGACTGAGCCACCCAGGCACCCTAAGGATGTTTGGTCATTTTTGTCTGTTTTATCACTGCATCACTGATGTATTCACTTGAATAGTGCCTGGCACTTACTTAGTACTCAATAAATACTTGTGAATGAATGACTGAATATTTTATTACCTCATCTAATAAATCAGAAGGGTAAGTGGTTCCAGATTTGTTTCAGCAGTTCAACAATTCCCTTCTTTCAATGTTCATATCTACCCCCATGGATACAAAATGGTTTTACCAACTTCATAAACCACTTTCTAAAACGACAAGCTGGAAGGAGGTAAAGCTTTCTTCTTGCCAGCCACTTTTTTTTTTTTTTTTTTTTTTTTTTTTTTTTTTTTAATCAGGGAGAAGATTCTTTACCAGAAGCTCTACAACAGACTTTCTCTTATACTTCACTGGCTAAAAGTAGGGTTCTGTATTCATTCCTAGACCAATCCCTGGCAAAAATAAATTCAAACTAGTTTAAATAAAAGACTTATCATCTAAAATTGTGGAAGCAGCTCTTCTCCCCCAAGCACATGGACACTGGAATAAAATCAGAGCTGAATGAAAGAATTAAAAATGGCTCATATGGAGACAACAAATGAATAGCCTGAATAATAATTTAATAAACAATAAAAAATTAGTATTTAGTGCCAGAAAGTGCTGTACATATAATCCTGCATTCAATTTATTTCCTCTGATAAGTTTTGAGGAGAAAAGATGGTATTACAGGAAAAAAAAGGACAAAACAAAATATATGTTCTCAACAGAAGCTGGATTTCAAAGAACAAATTTAAAAATGGGAGGAAGGAAAGTATTTTTTCACCTCTTCCTTAGCCTGATTTAAAATGACTTCATTATTTCCTATCTGTAGTCAATTCTTACATTATATCCACCCATATAAAAATGTAAATATTAAAACGTTTCTAAAACCCAACAGTGTAGAATTGCATACTACTACACAATCCATGTCACTGCTAGCTTCCATTATTCAGAACTGACTATGTACACACATTTAAGATACTTTCCTTAAAAATGATAAACTCTTGATTTTGCAGTCCTCAACTGCAACACATAATTAAAGGTAGTATGTTGCCCTAAAAACATAATAAGAATTCACTTTAAAACCAAGAAATTTTCCAGTTACCAAAAATGCCTTTATAATAAGCTCAGAATCCATTTGTTCCCACTTTTCCTATTGTACTAGGAATAAATACATTCGTGAGACATGACATTACTATTAAATAGGTGAAGGCAGATTTTTAAAAGACTGGCTTAAAAAGAACCAGACATGAAAGGAAGTAAGTATGTGGAATCAAATACAGGAAATACAATGATTATCTAGACCATATAGTACCTTTTCTATTCCCATTACATTAAAATACAAGCTTAATCTACATACATTGGTGATTCAGAAATCTTAGCAATGTTCTTTACTAGGAATAGCATAGTTTATTTAATAACTTTTTTGAGAAAGAATAGTAAATCATAAAAAGTTAAAGTTAGAAAAGCTTTTCCCGGGGGAAAAACAAATAAGAAAAATTGAAAACCCAATTAAAGGATTTATTTACACTTCAGCCAACATTAGTAGCTTAAATATATGAAGCTTTCAGAAATTAAAGGAGAAATAGTGAAACATATTTTTTAAAATTGAAGGGAGAAGATGACAAAATGGTCAAAACCAGACATACGAATTCCATGGGAGTTCTAGATTATTCTAAAGAACAACATGTATTATATTAAACAACAAAAAAGGCAACTGCTATATAACATACCAAAATACATACAAAAGAATGCCAGCTTTAAAAGAGTCCGTGTTTTAAATGAATTTAGAACTAAAAAAAAAAAAATTATCTCTTTACTTTTCGGTCTAGTTATACAAGTCAACAACAAAAGATATATCAGATTTCAGCCCAGCTGTATGATCTTTAAAAGTTAAAGTTAAGAAACTTTGGATAAAACTTTAAACATTTTAAGCAAAAAACAAGAGATTTTTATGATCACCGGTTGAGAGGGGATTTGTTAGAGACACAAAGAATCACAACCATAAGAAGAAAGCTGGATTCAACTATCTTAAGATTAAAAACAAAATAGAAAATTCTTTTCATGAAACCTATCATAACCTGGGAATAGAGACAGGAAACACCTATTGTACAGTACTGCAGCAACATTATTCATTCCCATCCCTTTTCATTTTCCAGCCTCTAGCACAGTGGCAGAAAGTCGAAAACTCTATTTCTCAGAGGTTCTTGAAGCTGCAGTTGTGTGTAGGATTAAAGTTTTACCAGTGAGAAGCACTTGTGGAAGATATGGAAAATAGAAGTGAGCTGAGAATATTCCTCTACTGGTATGACAGATAGCAAGGAAAACTGGATAGACATGAGGGTCTCTTACAGTCAATACCCTGTGCCTCACTTTCCAATGGCAAGGCTCCAGCTTTATGGAAATGATAATGTAGGAGTAGCAACAGAGATGGTGGCAGCAACATAAATATCCAACCTCCATTTCACAATCCCTAAGTTATCATCCTAAAACCAGGGACCTAGTAGCACTTACAGGTAAGTGACTAAATTCCTTCCTCTCTGAAATTTCTACAATGGTTATCGTTTATAGTAGTATTTTTACATTGACACAGATTGGCACACCAACAAATATTCAGAATACAGGGTATATAAAGTACTTTGACAATTTAATAAGGGAAAGGTAAATAGAAAATGGGAAAAAGAAATGAACAAGCATTTAATGAGAAAAGAAAATCACATGGGTAAATACACATATGAAAAATGGTCAACCATATTAGTATTATAGGGAAATGTTAGATTCAGAGAAATGTTGAATTATAACCACAATGAAAAACCATTCAAGACTCAAAATAACAAAAATTTAAAAACCTAGTAAGACTAAGTGCTGATAAAAACATGTAGATCAGTAAGAATTCATAAATATCACAGGCGGGAATGTAAATTGGTACAGCCACTTTGCAAATTAAGTTGGTGTTATATTGTAAAACTGAATATTTACATAATCTATGACCCAGCAAGATTATCCCTTGAAACTCTTGTGCTTGTTTGTGTATGATACTGAGTAGAAAAAAAAAGTCTCAGAAGACTAAATGATTATCACTTTTATATAGTTTAAAGAATTTTATATAGTTTAAAAAATACAAAACTGAATAATTTGTTAGGAATACATACACTTATTAAAAAATTTAAAAAGCAAGGGAATGATAAACACAAAATTCAAGAAAGTGCTAATATCTAGCAGAGGTCAGGAGAGGAATGAATAGGGAAGGAAAACATGAATAGGTATACCAGTACTGTTAACCTCTTTTAGCTCTTAACTGGATGATGGGTTGACAGTTTTTGTTTTATCAGTATGTTTCATAACATACGTGACTAAAATAACTATACTATTAATGATTGCTAATACTTATAAAGTGTTTATTATATACCCTATTTTCCCCTACAGTCAGCACTATGAAATTATTATTTCTAATTCATAGATGAGAAAACTAAAGCACAAAGAGGTTAAGTAACTGCCCAAGTAAGGTTGCATAGCTAGTAAGTAATGGACCTAGGGGTCAAACAGGCTATCAGGCTCCAGAGTCTGCACTCATAACCAGTGTACTATATGAATAAAATAGCAAATAAAAACAATAAAAGTTACCTAGGATAACAATAAAAGAATCAACAGTTAAATTGATTTACCTTTCGTTTTCCTTGATGACATTTTCGAGTTGTAGTTTCATCTCACCCATATGTTTCTGAAAGATTAAAATATTGAATATATTTTGTAGATGGGTCTCTATTATGTAATCCATTCCTATCTAAGCAGTCAGATTCTATGGCACTAGGCTACTGATAAGAAACAATGATTCTTTACTTCTAATAATAAGCACTAGTAAATTTGGATATTTTAATGATACACAGAATAATACATAAAGAATATATAATAAAACACTCATTTTGAAATATAAAGAAAATATTTATATGACACACTGAGAAATACTCACAAATGCAGTCCTATGATTTGTAGATGTTTATAAAAAACAGATGAGAGATATTCCTCAGTATGTCACTATAAAAAATACCAGATGATCCCCATACCCTGAATGTATTCTTAATCCACTTTAGTTTAGTTGAAGCCCAGATGAGAGCTTGTATTTGAAAAAGTAAAATGTTAACAGTGAAAAAGAAAATAGAGATCTTTAGCAGTAATTTGCTCAGTCTATTTGCCATCTTTATTAACTGTCTAAACTCTCCACACCATACAACATTGGTAAACCTGTATCATCACCAACATATACTTTATTAGGAAAAATGGAGAAAAAAATCACTAATTCATATAAAAATGAGAATAAAATATATACTGTAAAGAGAATGAGTTTGGTATGATTAATTTTCTCTGAGGAGATGAAGGGATTGTAAAAACTCAACAGGAAAGAAAAGGCATTTCAAGTAGGGAGAAATATGTGTAAAAGCAAAGAGGCAAAAAATATTAGAACACAGGCATTGTTGTTAGCTCTCAATGAGAGTAAATGGGCTAGGGGAGAGCAGGAAGGAGGTCATGTAAAATCACACTTAAAACAAAACTGCAATCAACTCATGGTATGTCCATTAATCTTGACCGAGTAACCTAGGCTAAAGGAGAGGAGCCAAGCCTGGAGTGAACCTGGCAAGGGAAGGGCGGAACAGGCAATGCTCTAAGCCCTTCTGCCTCCCTTTTAACCAGAGAAGCTAGTGGAAGCTTGGGCTAGGAAATCAGTAACAGCCAACTCTAGATACAAAGCTGGCTTTAGGAAAGGTGAACCTTTCCCAGGTCCTTGCTGTGAATGAATCACAATTAAATTAAAATGAATGAATTCACTATCAGATAACTAAGAAGTAACCATACATTGAGTCATCATGCAGTGAAAGAAAATTAGAAAGGCAGGCAGCAGCTCTTGAATGCCATGGTAACTAAGAGCTTTGTATTTTATTGTAGCAATTATCCTGATTCTTGCCACTAAAAAAACAACAGCAAAACTGATCTTAAAAGTTGCAAAATCTTGCAAGATCTTTAAAAGTTGTAAAAAGGTAGGTGTATCTTAAAAAATATTTACTCAAATTACTCAAATAGTTAGAATGTATATATAATAGCTAGGATTAAAGGTGAATCATTATGGTCACACTAAAGATTCTTTACTGTCAAATATTCCAAAATATTTAATAGTCGGAAGGAAACAAAATCTCAGCAGTACCTCTTATATTATCAAATTTTCCTTTATTTACATTTTTGGAAGGAAGTTTTTCATATAAAGAAATATAGTGATAGTTTTCTTGCTTTCAGGATAAACTATTATTTTTACTGGGTCAATAAATCCTAAGAACTAGTACTAGTCAGTAATATCCATGTGAGCAACGGTTCTTAGATTTATCTGTCAGCATCTTTTTTTCCTCTGTAAAAGTAGCAACTACTCTTGTTACAGACCCTTGGGCCTTCTGCTACAGTTTTCTCTCTCTTGTAATTAATTCAATAATCACTCTTAGATTGAGAATGTTAGAAGGGGGAATGAAGTTAAACACCTTAGTAAAATAGCTGATTAAAGAGATATATGAATCAGATAGATTATAAAAAATTAAACATTTAAAAGTTTAATTCAAGATAACTAGTTATCCCATTTTATAACAATTGAACCACATAATATGTCATTATAGCAATTTTGAGTGAATTCAGCAGAAACTTTAAACTCACTAGCCCTAAAAAGAAAAGCAAAATGCCATTTGTGCAGAACAGAGCTTTCTATTCTTCTTTAATTGTCAATTAGAAAGATTAAAGACATTACTATGATAGGTTTGAACTTAAATGACCACAAGCAAAAAAAAAAAGCCCATAGTAAAGACTAGGAAAACACCTAATTAACTTAAAATAAGACAGTAACTGCAATTTAAAGAAATGCTTGTTTTTGAAATTTGCGTCTACAGGATCACTCTGTAAATTTATATTAGAGGATTAATCCTGGAAATGAAAGTATAAATCATATCAAATGCAATGGAAAACCTAATTTATTTTTAGAAAATGAAAGCATTATGTGTTCTTTTAGTAAAATACTTTGTCAATCTAGTAATTTTTAAGTAGGAGATTGTTAAGCTAGATCTAATCATCTTGTTCTAGTAAGTCCTGGTTTTAATTCATTCATCAAAAATTGAGGGCGTATTATGCACTAGACTTCAAAGCATATGGTAGGATCTCTTGCTGTCCCTGTATGAAGTGGAGATATAAAGTTTTTAGTGTTTGCCACATTTACAGCCCCATATAAAAACATGCTATACTTTCATTTGCATTAAATTAAGTTAACCTTGCTACCCAACTGAACTGATCCAGGGATTGGTATCTAAACCAAACACAATGATGAGTATATTCAAACTCTAAGAAGTTTACCACCTTCTGGTGAGCTTAGCTTGAGACATACAGCATCTCTTGAACAAATGCTTCCTTTATATGGTTATCCAACGATCAGAAAGGTCAAAGTTTGGGAGGAAAATGTAAAAAACATTTTAAAATCAAAGAAACAGATTATAAATATTAGGTATATTCTAAAAATATCAATCATTGAAACTCAGATTATATCTTGAGCAATGTTGTGCTATCATTTTAGTTCTCCATGAGCCTGCTGTATATCCTAATCTCAGAAATTCTGGGATATAGAAGTGTCCTCAGTTTCTTCACTCTGTTCACTCCTAAAATAAACCCTCACTACGAAGAGGATTTCAGAAAAAAGATGCCATAGCTTAAGCCTATATTAGAAATTGATCAAATGCATCTATAATCTGATGGACATAATACTTGAAATTGGGTGAAAAATCCATTCTCTAAGTAATGGGAAATACAGGTAGGATGAGGGTAAAGAGAAAGGTTTAAAAGTATGAAATGGTTTTGGATCTCCCTGGGGGAAAATAAAGATATAAGCTTATAATAATGAGTTTAAGAGCTTCAAGCACCTAGGAGATCTTCTTGGGAGATATCAGGAGCAAGGAAACACTGGATTAAAAAGCAAAACTGAAGATAATCTTAAAACACACACACACATACTACACTTTCTCTCTTATAGACAGCCAAGAATTGATTAGTTATAGCTAAATATTTTATTCATCATCAATGTTTTTGAAAAGTGTATTTTACCTTTTTAATAGAATATTATAAAAAGCTTGATAACTATGATTTCATACCTGATAATACTTCAGCTGCCCGTGTAGCTCTTCCAGATTTTTATCATACTCAATAATAAGAGGAGCTAAAAAGCTAAAGAAAAAATACATAATTAAAAAAAGGGCATTGGGGATGCCTGGGTGGCTCAGTTGGTTAAGCAGCTGCTTTCGGCTCAGGTCATGATCCCAACGTCCTGGGATCGAGTCCCACATCAGGCTCCTTGCTTGGCAGGGAGCCTGCTTCTCCCTCTGCCTCTGCCTGCCATTCTGTCTGCCTGTGCTTGCTCTCTCTCTCTCTCTGACAAATAAATAAAAATCTTAAAAAAAAAAAAAAAAGGGCATATTGTTTAATATAGGTGAATGTATAATACGTAATGAAATTGAATATGAACATTTTAATGATAAGTGTATCCACAGCAATCAATACTTTGTCTTTTTCCTGTTCTCAATCTTAGCTCAATTAATACTTCCAGATATTGTCAAATATCGAAGGAGGGGAGGTAATGAAGGAGTTCATCAAGAAAACAACTGCCAGTTGATTCTTGAGCTGAACCTGGGCAACTGGAGGCTACTCACCACCCCCTTACCCTTGGAATATGTGTTCCCCACTTCCAAAAGCAGCTCCAAGGATACAGCCTTAAGATAGTAACGTGATGCTGAGGCTATCTATATTGGGTATGTAAGTGAACCCAGGTAAGGCCTCCTGTATTTCTGACTGAACCAAGTTTAAGCTTCCAAGATTATGGCAGGCAGGTGAGGAAATATAGCTGTCTTGTGTTCTCCCAAGACAAGCCTCGTAAATAGGTTCTATTGCTTAATAAATTTGCCACTTACCAATCTGGAGTGGTCTGCCTCTTCCTTCAGTCTCTCTTAGCCCTCCAGTTTTGAGGGCCAATTTCTAGAAACTCCAGAGGTTATGAATAGGAGGGAGATAAAATTACCCCATTTGAGAGCTACTCTTATAGATTACAATGCTGGCTTTTTTTCCACTTGTATATTCAATGTTCAAATCTAATTATAGCAGACTATGAAATAAACCATCCTAATACTAAAGGAATTATTTCAACAATAATAAATATACTTAAGAAAATAATATTTTTCTGGTAACTCAACCTTACCTTTGATCAACTATTATGTTTTCTAACGTGTCATCCCCATCTCCTTTCAAGACAGCTTTCTATAACAGAGAATATTGCATTTTAAAATGTTTTCTCATATCATCCAAACCCCAAATTTGCGGTAGTTTAAAATTAAATACAATTAAAAATTTTACTTTAGAAAATCTTAATGCAATTTAAAAGAGAAACAAGTAATCATCTAAACTGATGTTGAAAGTTTATTTTGGGGGGGGAGGGGCGCCTGGGTAGCTCAGCGGGTTGGGCCTCTACCTTGGGCTCGGGTCATGGTCTCAGGGTCCTGGGGTTGAGCCCTGCATCCAGACTCTCTGCTCAGCAGGGAGCCTGCTTCCCCCTCTCCCTCTGCCTGCTTCTCTGCATACTTGTGATCTCTCTCTGTCAAATAAATGAATAAAATCTTAAAAAAAAGTTTATTTGGTAAATTTTAACATCCATGCATAATAAGAACTCTCGGCAAACCTGAAATAGGAAGAATTTTCTCAACATGATAAAGAATATCTACCAGAAACCCACATCAATTACTATCTCTCATGGTAAAACACCAACAACACTGCATTAAATGCAGTATAATATAAGGCTGCTCACCATCACTGCTAACTTCACCACTGTATAGAGAGGTTCTAGTCAGTGGAACCAGGGTAGAGAGTTCAAAATTTAAATGTTGAAAGAGAAGATATAACACTATTATTATTTACAGACAATTTGACCATTTACCTAGAAATCTATGTATAATCTACCAATTATTAGGTCTAATAAGAGAATACACTAAATTATCAGATAGATCAATAGAACAGCTTTCCCAAATGCCAGCAATAATTTGAAAATGTAAAAGGAAATAATACTCTATTCACTACTGTAACAAAAGGTAGTTCTTGAGAATAAAAAACAAAAACAAAACAAAGACCATTGCAATAACTTTACTGCAAAATCAACTTTACTGAAGGACATAAAAGAAGATATAAATAAATAGTACTATACTATCCATGGATATGTGAATGGTCAATACTGTAAATATATTAATTCATTAAAATTCACTGCAAGTTCAATTCCAAAACAAAATTTCAATAGAATAATTTATGAAACTTTACCTTACACAGATTTTACAGTTCTTGTGAATGAGTAAATGTGCAAGAATAGCCAAGATAACCTGGCCAAAAAAAAGGGGGGGGGAATGGAAAAGAAAAAAGAGGAAAGGGCTTGTCCTATACATAGTAAAACATTGTTAATCCTAGAGTGATTAAAACACTATGGTACAGTGTGTAAGCCTGACGATTCACAAACCTGTACCCCTGGGACAAATAATACATTATATATTAATAAAAATAATTAAAAAAAAACACTGTGGTACAGACACAGTAACAAACAGAAGGGCATAGGAAATCCAGAAATACATAAAAAAAAATTATAGGGGCACCTGGGTGGCTCAGTGGGTTAAAGCCTCTGCCTTCGGCTCAAGTCATGATCCCAGGGTCCTGGGATCGAGCCCTGCATCGGGCTCTCTGCTCAGGAGGGAGCCTGCTTCCCTTCCTCTCTCTCTGCCTGCCTCTCTGCCTACCTGTGATCTCTGTCTGTCAAATAAATAAATAAAATCTTTAAAAAAAAATTATAGAAACATGATATCTAAAAGAAGTGAAATTATAACTGAATAGACAAAATACTGCTTTTAAGTAACAGTGTTAGGTAACAAAATAAAATTAGATTCCAGCATGTACTATACAGAAAAATAAATTACAGATAAAGATCCAAATGTTTAAAAAATATTTAACAATTATTGAAAAAAATTGCATTTTTGACCTTGGGATAGAGAAAGCTTTCTTAAGTTCCAAAAAATGCAGAGGCTTTTGTTTGTTTTGTTCACTAATATATCAACCAGTGCCTAATACTTCCACTCAAAATACATTTCTAACTGGAAGACAACCGGTGTAAAATCTATGAACAGAGAGACTGAGATTTCTTATAACAACAAATTTAAAGCGTCTATGCTGCTGAAAGTACCATAAACAAAGTTAAAAGGCCAGCAGCATTTTTAACATGACCAAAAACTTATTATCTAGTATAAAGTATGAATAAATACTCAAACACAAGGAGATGTACAGGATGTTCAGTGCAGCTTTTACTGTAATGATAGATAAAATGTCCAACAATAGGCTAAAGGAAAGTACAATAGGATCCCATAAGTAGTTCAAGGAATTAACAAGATTTATATGTATCACTATGGGCATAACCCAAAAGCAAACAGGCTAATTCTAGAAGTTATTCATATACCAGACATCCTTCCTACATAATACACAATAATAAATTCCAGATTAATTAAAGACTTAAATATGCACTTATGCAAGTAAAGGACTTAAGACACAAGAGTAAAACACTGACACATTTGACTATATTAAATGTTTAAATTTTTCTACTATAGAGCATATAAACAAGATAAATGAAAACCCACAAACTGAACTTTCCACATGTGTCAGTGAGAGTATCAACAAGCAAAATAAAGAGGAAATCTGAGATCAGACAAATAAAAGCAAACACAATGTCATTAATAATTAGGGAAATACAAATAAAACAATAGTAAGATGTCATTTTACACCAACCACACCGACCAAAACAAAATGTCTGACAATGCAACCAATGGCTCAGAAAGATGTTTTACAAGGAGCACTCTCATACACCATGAATGGGAATGAAAACAAGTACAACCACCTCGGACAATTTATAGTAAACCTGAAGATGAGAAAAGTCTAATTTATGTATACATCCTAAAAAACCTCTCAGATGTGTATATGGAGACATGTTTAACAATGTGCTTAAGGATTACTGCAAAATATAAGAACTGGACAAAATCTAAATGTTCTTTAATAGGAGAATGGATAGCTTGTGGTCTAATAATACAGTGGAATGTAGTGGACAAATGTTATATAATGCATGAACTTGTGATATATGTATCAAATTCTTAAAAATAATTTTAAGCAAAAAAAGCAAGGTTTGCAGTCAGATACATATAGTATGATATCACTTATAAAAGATTTTAAACTTGCCAAATGATACAATAAAATTACTGCAGATATGAACATACATAGTAAAAGTACTGGGAGCATATATACCATTGGAAAACACTAAATTTAGGACGGTGATTACCACTGGAAAGGGATAGAAGGGAATGCACAAGAGGTACAGACACTGAATTGTTTCTGCAATGTCTTATTTCTTTAAAAAAGAAAAAAAAAAAAGAGTGGGCACGTGGGTGGCTCAGTGGTCTAAAGCCTCTGCCTTCAGCTTAGGTCAGGATCCCAGGGTCCTGGGATTAAGCCGTGTGCCCGGCTCTCTGCTCAGCAGTGAGCCTGCTTCCTCCTCTCTCTCTGCCTTCTTCTCTTCTTCTCTGCCTACCTGTGATGTCTGTTAAATAAATACAATCTTAAAAAAAAAAAAAAAAGACTGAAAAAAGAAAAAAAAGACTGGAAGTAAACATGGCAAAAAATTAAGAATGGACACAACTGGGTGGTAGCTAGCTACCAGATACCATTTTTAATAACTTCCGCACTTCAATGTATGTTTGAAAAAAATTTAAATAAAGGAACGATATACTCAAAGTGTTTAGTATAATTCCTGACATATAGAAAGCTCTTAATAAATCTTTGCTCTTTACTTTTTAAAATTTCTTTTTTCTTAATATGGGGGAAACTCTATTAGCTAACCAAAGTATATGTTATGAACATCCAACCAACATGGAAAGGATTTCTCAAAATATACAGCCTCAACAGACATGTTGACATGGATCTAGGACTGTAAGATGAATTATACAAAAAGGGTAACCGTCCAGAGAGAACTGATAGATTAAAGAATAAATGCATCCAGTAGTCTATGTAATTTCAGGGTAGGATTTACTTAATCCTAGACTATTAAAAATAATTATTGTATTATTTAAATATTAATTAATGGACAAGTGATATTTTAACTTTCAATTGTTCAAAAGTTAGTTAAAAATCTTTTGGGGATAGCTAAGTAATTCAAACTTTAAAAATATTTCTCAAATTTCTTAGGAATTTTTATAAAAATCAAATCAACTAGCAGTGTTATGACTAATAGTTGGGAGATGGATGGCATTCTACAAAATAATAATTCAAGCCCTCATTAACCTCCCACCCATCAATTTTAAGTTTCTGAATTGTTATTCTTACTGAGTTTCACTCTATCATTCTTCTAAACAATTATTTAGGAATCGCACAGTGTTTACTAAATTAAATCCAAACTCCTCAACTTAACCATTTAAGGCACTCTACAAAACCTACTCTTCCTAATGTTATTTTCCATTACTTCTCTTGTATATGTCAAACACAGTATAAAAAATGAAGTATGTTTTACTCCCTAAATACAACTCCCACTTTCTTACCTCCTTTTGCTTCTCATCATGCCAGTGGGTCCATCTGCTATGCTCTCCACTACCCCTTCTTTTAGCTCTCACTGAAGTTCTTTAGAAATCTTACCTACTTTTCAGTACTCATCAGACATGCTACATCCTTCAGGAAACTTTTTCTGATCTCTCCAACTATATTTGATCTCCTTTTTCTCTGATACCCTCATTTGGCTTTAAGGTTAAGATACGAATAATATGCCTTATACCTAGTTATTTAATATTTGTCTCAACTGCTATTTTTATTAGTCTTTAGGTTCCTATGAAATGGTAATTTTATTATATACATTTTCATATCACTAAAGTTTCTGGCTTAGTGCTTTACATAGAGGAGGTACTCAATATATATTAGTTTAACTGAATTCTATAAAGACACTGCTCTGAAACTATTTTCTAATGATAGTTGTTACAGAAATACCAATTTAAGAGTAAATGACCAATAATCCAAATTATAAAAAATTACATGATTTTAAGATAAACATATTAAATCAAAATATAAGAAAAAGAATAAAAATATAGATTCAGCAATCCTTCCCCACTTACTAGTGAAACTTTCAGAATAAAAGACTGCATGACTTAATAATTCAAGATCTAGTGGAAAAAATCAGGTTGGGAGAATAAGATTGACAACAACTATAAAAGCACTTATATAGAGGTACGGGGCTGGCTCACTCAGTAGAGTGTGTGACTCTTGATCTCAGGTTGTGGGTTTCACGCCCTATGCTGGGTATAGAAACACTTAAAAAAATAAAATCTTTTTATAAAAGCCAAATATATATGTATATTTATACATTTACATATATTTATATTTATATAGTTCAATTGAAATATAATTGACATATGTCATATTAGTTTCAGGTGAACAAGACTAACAATCCTATCCAATAAGCTATGATCACCAAAAAAAAAAAAAGCATTTATAAATATCCTTTTTATATTTTCTAAAACAAAATTTAAACAAACTATACTAAATAAAAGAAACATACGAAGCATTTTATATATCTTGAATAACAGATACTCTACAATTAATTTCTATTATTTTGATCCCAAAAGGACTTCCTGAGATGATGATGAGAGTGTATCAAAGAATGTCAATAATATTGGATTATAATTGGGTAGACAAAATTTCTGGATACTTCCTCTGAGGATATTCCTCAGATACTTCCTCTGAGGAAAACAAACACGAAGTATTCTAATCATAATTCTGAATGTTTAATTTTGTGCCCCTTACTTTACTCTATATCACTGGCTATAAAATATATTAATCGCATCCTATCTGCCATCCTTTGGAAGAAAATATAGGCTGATTAGCATTTTGTGAAAGTGTTGTTGCACATTTTTGAGTGTTGCAGCAAATCATTTATATATGGAAAGATGGATTTTCATCATTTATCAATGAAGGTCGATGTACAGAAATTGCTAAACTCTTACACTTAGACTCTCTTTAAAGTGCTAAATCATTTTTCCCCTTTTTTTTTTTTTGAGAGAGAGTGAGCAAGCACACTTGTGCATGCATGTGACAGGGAAGAGACAAAGAGAAAGGGAGAGAGAATCTTAAGCAAGCTCAGTGCTCAGGACGGAGCCTGACATGGGGCTGGATCTCATGCTCTCAGAGAGCAGTGCCACTTGACATGCTTTTTATTTATACATAAAACACAAAATAATCAAAGAAAGACAACTAAATTTCACAATAACCCTGAAGGGATCATTCAAGAAACTAGTTGTTATTTAAACCATCTTTGGAAGGTCACATACAATTATAAGAAGTTTTTTATTTTTAAAGATGAATGGGGGTGCTTGGGTGTTTTAATAGATTAAGCTTCCAGCTTTTGATATTGGCTCAGGTCATGATCTCATGTTGTGAGATCGAGCCCTGCATTGGGCTCTGACTCAGCACCGAGTCTACTTAAGACTCTCTCCTCTTCCTCTGCCTCTCACCTGGTGCATGCATGCACCCTGTCTCTCTCTCTAAAATTAAATGAATAAAGCTTTAAAATAAATAAGTAAAAGAGGAGTCACTTATTAAAGTATAATGAACCAAATATATTAAATATACAAGCTACTGCACACACTGGAAAATCTAACTTTCAGTTTAAATCCATACAATTTATGTATCATTATTCTAAATATATCATGTATTTCCCTAAGAAACACTATACAAAAAAACCTTAAGGCAATTCATAAAACTTCCTTTGATCCATGGGAAGCCTAAATGATTATTATATAGTGATAGCACAAATGAATTTTAACTATCACTTATAGCACAGTTTCTACAGAAAATCAAGTTTGAAATTCCAACTTAAAATTTAAGAAAAAAATATCAAATTCTGGCAGCTTTATTTTTCTAATATTAGAAAAGTTTCATAAAGTATGTTCATTTAACACAAGTCCTGGCCATTTGCCTAGTGTGAGGAAGAAAGGAATTTCATTGTGATTTTATTCTGAAAAATAGACTAAAAAGCATGAACTGTTTGTATTTCACAAGCTGATCATGACTTTTTCATCTCAACTCTCACTGTACATAGCATATAGAGCTCAAATGATGTTGGGAAATTAGTAGGCAGGAATAAAGTAAAGGAAGGGTATAATTGCTTCATTCATTCCACAAATATTTATTGAGCATCTATTAATAAGAATTGACACCTGGGAAACACAGCTGAACAAAAAGGCCAAATAAAGTTTATGAAGGATTTCTGTTGCTAGCAGCAATCACTAAAGTTAGTGAGAAGAGATCTCAGCCAGTGCTCCTGGGTTTCACATAACCTTTAATAATGGTTTCCTCCTACTTCTATGTCTACAAACAGAAAAAAAAGTAAAAATACTATAAAAAGAAAAACACAATTAAAAAAATTCCTCTTGACAGTTTTTCAATTTTTTTCATTTTTTTTTTTCAAATTTTTTCACTTTTTCCAGTTTTTCAGAAACCAGTATAACATTTCTGGGGTGAAGAACTGAAGAATGCACTATATATGGCCAAGGATATGGACCATAATGCTAGATAGCAGATTAATCTCTTTCTCATATTCTCATATCACCTCTTTTCTCATTACTGCAAAATATGCAGTGGAAGGCAAGGGGATTGGTATTTTGAGACAGCAATGTGTTCTGAAGAGACAGCGAACTTCAGAACACTCTTAGGCAGTAACAATGTATTACTACCAAAAATAAGAGCTAGGAATCAAGATTTGATTGTATGACTATAATAGCATCTGTAAAAGAAGAATATGTACCTTTAGAGAATTCAAGGAGCTGTAATTTCACAGGAGTGTACACTATTAAATAAGAGAAGACTTGACCTTACTTGGTATGTTACCTTGAGGCTTTAATTAATTAATCACAATGTACAAGGCAAGTGCATCTAAAGGTCTACATACAATCACTGCTTTATCTGGTAAAACAATCTTTCATAAGTCAGCCATGTACAGTAGGTATGATATAAAACCGTGCCAAGAGATCTTCTCAGGCTTTAAAATCACTCTTTTGTTTGAATCCTCCTTTTAGACATATTCTATAAGACATTAAGCAGAAGAAAAAGAACCTAAGAATCTGAACAAAATTTAGAGGCTCCTGTATTACAATTCTCTATCATCTAAATGATAACAGTTCTTAGTTAAGCATAACTAACAAAATAATGTAAGAAAAACAATAACATGATTAACATAGTGGATGGATAATTTTAAGACCCCCTGGACGCAGTCTGGTCTTTGTAAATAAAAATTGAGCAGCAGGCTAAATGTTGAGAATACACTAAAGAAAGTATAAGTATAGTCAAGTCAACAAGATAAACCATTACTTTTTAAACAACTTCTTTCTTAATACCTTAAAAACAATTCTATTTTTAAGAGAGAGGGCACATGAGTGGGGTGGGAGTGGTAGTGGTGGAGTAGAGGGAGAGGAAGAGAGAGAATCCCAAGCAGGCTCCAGGCTCAGCACCGAGCAATGGAGGGCTCTATCTCACAACACTGAAATCGTGACCTGAGCCAAAATCAGAAGTCGGACACTTATATATTCAAAATGAATCATCAACCAACGAACTACCCAGGCACCGCAAAACAATGCTTTGGTTACAAGATTCACTGATGTCAAGATCAAAATACATCCTTATTAATTCAGTAGGCTGCTATCACTAATATAGGAGCTACTGTTTTTCTTTTAATATTGTGTAACTCAGAGTCCACCAATAAACATATCTCATTGTTCAAAAAATTTTTAACAGAATATTTAAAAAAGAACATGCACCCAAGGAAAGAAGTATTAAAAACAATGCTGTATATTGTTTACTATTTTGATTTAGTTTTTGCTTGCCATAATTTATGAGAATTGCATGTTAAAGCTTACTATGAAATGTATCCTAAGAAAAGATTTCATTTCAAAACGTCAATGAATTCTCATTTTAGAACTCAGATATTTTAACATCATACATAATACCTAACCTCCAATTCAGAAATAAAGGCAATTTCTATGGCCAAAGAACTACTTTTATTAAGCAAAAACAAGCATTTCCCTATACAAATCCCAGTTGTAAGTAAATTTCAAAGTGCTATAGGCAACTTCACATGAGAATAATCCTAAGTAGAATTTATTTACATAAACATATTTACAACCAAATCTGAACCTTGTTTTTTAGACCTTAACTAATTTACATACCTGCACCGATGAACATTTGGAAAAATTTTCCATTTGATATCGTCTAAGAACTTCATTTAGTCGGTGATCTGAAACAAAGGGAAAAAAAAAAAAACACTCCATAGTTCACTGGCTAATGCTCAATATTTAAAAACTACAAACAAGATAGTTATTATCTGACATATCCAATGCAAAACTGCTAGTCTTCACTGCTTCTCAAAATGAATCATCAATTTCAACACATGTTTTTTGAATTTAAGGGCCCTTCTATACACATAGGTCAACTACCTACTGCTAGTGGGAAAAGAATAGCTGCAAAGAACTAATTGTTCTGATTTCTTACGTTTTAATTCTCAATTCTTCCTGGTTTACTCTTCAGGCTAGCAGAAGTAAAAAAATACTCCATTTTTTTTTTTCCCCAAATTCCTGCTACTGGAAGTGAAAAGAACTGAAAAGATAAGCTATAGTCATATTTTTCCAATAGTGAAAATTGGCTAAAATTCTGTTCCAGAACAAACAAAAACAGAAGAGAAACAGCAGGACAAAGATTCTGAATTATACAGGAGTAAGAGATAATAAAATGAAGGACTGGAATAAAGTCAAGTGCTTTCAGTAAGCACAAGGTGCTTAATATTTCTATTCACATCAAGAAAGCATAGAACACAGTGAATGTAGAAAAATTATTTCAAGATCACATGGATTGTTTAAAACTGAAAATTTGCTAGCAATAGAGTAAACCTCAACTTTCAAAAGGACTGAAAGCCAAAGAGGGCATGTTACCTGACAGTAGCACAATTAAGCTAGAATAAAAAATCAAAAAGGGAAAATTTTAATACATTTTGAAGTTCAAAAATTACTTTTCAATAACCCATGGGTCACAGGAGGAATTACAAAACAAATTTGGATGTATTTTGAGTTGATAGTGAAAATGTAATACCTGAAAACTTGCTAAAAAAAGTCTATAGCTTTAATTGCTTATATTAGAAAAGGTTTATAGTCAATGAAATATAGGTCCATCCCAAAAAGTTAGAAGAAAAGCAAATTAAACCCAAAGATCAAGTGAAGGAAATAATAAAGTCCACCCCCAAAGAAATTCAAAATAAACATACAAAAAAGATCAACAAATACAATCATCTCAAAAGTTACAGTAAAAGCATCTGATGATATTTAAGATATATTCATGATAAAGCCTCAGGAATGTAAGAACAGAAGTTAATTTCCTTGATATGATAACTGATTTCTACATAAATGCACACCAGACATCATACTAAGGATGAGAACGTTGAAAACTTTCCCCAGAAATTGGGAATGACAAATTGGGAAGGACGAATTCTCTTGCCATTTAATCACACTCTACTGGAGGTCTAAGTTTATGCAATAAGGCAAGTAAGAAATAAAAGTATAAAGACTGAAAAGAAAAAAAAAAAATTATCCACTATCCATAGTTAATCATGTATAGGTATAGGTAAATCCCAGAGAAGTCAAAGATAAAATCTTAGAATAATGACCTTCAGCATGGTTGTTGGAGATAAGGCCAATATACAAAAACTAATTATATTACTATATATTTGCAACAAAGTTACAATAAAAGATGTCATTTACAATACCATACTAAAAAAACAATGTCTAGGAATAAATCTAAAGGATTTAAACAAAAGAGCAAGACTGTGTACAGAAAAATATGAAACAATAAGGAGAGAAATTAAAGACTAAATAAGTGGACAGAGAAACTCATGGTTTATAGGAGTTAGTATTGTGAAGATAGCAGTTCTCCCCAAGGTGATCCACAAATAGCCTAAATGCAATCTCAGTTAACATTCCAAAAGATATTGCAAAAATTTAAAAGGTGATTCTAAAATATAGGTGTAAACATGACAAGAAAAGCTAAGGGATTCTTACAAAAGTAGAATGGGGGAGGACTTGCTTTACCAGATATCAAGGTTTATCACAAAGTTACAGTCATTTAGAAAGTGTGATAGCTGTATAAAAATAAACAAATCTAACCAATGGAAGAGAATAAAGAATACAAAGATAAATTCACATTCACTTAGAACACCTGAATTATTCACTTAAAACAACTGAATTATGATTGAAGGGGCACTGCAAAGCAGTGTGAAGTAAAGAATAATCTTTTTATATTCCACGTATCAGTAAGATCATATGATAATTGTCTTTCTCTGATTGACTGATATGTGGAATTAGAGAAACAAGGGAGAGGATCTTGGGGGAAGAGAGCAAAAAACGAAACAAGACAAAAGAGAGGGAAACAAACCATAAGAGACTCTCTATCTCAGGACACCAAACTGAGGATTGCTGGAGTGGAGGTGGGTGGGAGGAATGGTGCGTTGGGTGATGGACATTGGGAAAGGTATGTGCTATGGTGAGCGCTGTGAATTGTGCAAAACTGATGAATCACAGACCTGTATCCCTGAAACAAATAATGTATGTTAATTTAAAAAATGAAAAAAAAAAATCTTTTTAAAATTGGTCCGGGTCAACTGGATATCCTCATAAAAAATAAAACATTATCTATAAAAATCAATTCTAGGTGAAATGAAGATCTAATTGTGAATGCCAAAACAAATTCTAGACAAGTATAGAATATTTTTATATATCTTAGGGTAGGGAAAGATTTTTTAATCAGAACACAAAAACACTAACCACAGTGAAAAAAACCATGATAAACTGAACCACATTAAAATTAAGAACTTCTGTTCAACAAAGAGACTTAACAAGACACAAACATGGAGAATGTATTCCAACACATGTAACAGAAAAGGGCTTGTATCTAGAATATACAAAAAGCTATCAATTAAAAGGCAGATAAGCCTATAGATTGTGGTAAGACATGAATGGGCACCTTCAATGAAGATTACCCAGGGAGCTAATAAACATAGAAAGCTGCTCAACTTCATTAGACATCAGGAAAATACAAATTAAAATTACAATAAAGAGCTAAAATTATAGAACATGTTGGTGACAATGTAAAATAATGAAAACTCTCAACTGCTGGTGAGAACATAAATTAGTGCAACTTTAAAATTACGCATATACATAATTCCTAAAAATATTCCTTCCCCGCTCATGCTCCTTCTCTCAAATAAATAAATAAAATCTAAAAAAAAAAAAAAAAAAAGTCAATTGTGGATTACTGAAGGAAACACATTCAATCCTCAGAGGTTGATTTTAATAAGGAGAAAATTTTACTCTAACTTAAGTCTCCTATTTCTTTCATTCATTCATCCAAAATATTTAAATCTAAATCTTTCCTTATCCTGAGATCATAAAGACACCCTCTTAAATTTTTTTCTGAAAGTTTAAATATAATTTATTTCTTCAATCAACCTGCAGATGATATTTCTATATATGTGGAAAGGTATTTTTATTATTTCTTCCTTCCTATTTGGATAGCCAATTATCCTAGCACCATTTGCTAAATACCTTTTCCCCACTGATTTATATTGCTGTTCTTTCAGATAACAAGTTTCATGTATATGTCTTTTCCGTGTTAATTTATTCCACTGATCTATGTATATATCAATCTGACAATCTAATATTGATTTAATAATCAAATTTTTAAGTCTTAATAACCAGCCAGTAAAATTTCCCACCTTGATATTCTTTAAAACTCTCTCGGCTATTCTTAGTTCTTCCACTAGATTTTTATTTTTTTATTTTTGAGAGAGTGAGAGTGAGCTAGTGGGGGTAAGGTGAAGAGGTAGAGGGAGAGAATCTTATGCAGGCTTCACACCCAGTACAAAGCCCGACATGAGGCTTGATCTCACAGTCCCAAGATCATGACCTAAGCTGAAATCACGAGTTGAATGCCTAACCAACTGAACTACCCAGGCACCCCTCTTCAACTAGATTTTAGAATCATGTTGTCAAAACTAAGTTTGAGAATGCATAAGTCTAACCATTAATCAAGAACTGACATATTTAATATATTGAGTATTCTAATCCACAAATTTGATATGTTAATGATTTCTCCATTAACCTAGGTCTTTATTGTATTCAATAATTTTTTTTAAAGATTTTATTTATTTATTTGACAGGAAGAAATCACAATTAGGCAGAGAGGTAGGCAGAGAGAGGGGAAGCAGGCTCCCCACTGAGCAGAGAGCCTGATGTGGGACTCGATCCCAGCACTCGATCCCAGGACCCTGGGATCATGACCTGAGCCAAAGGCAGAGGCTTAACCCACTGAGCCACCCAGGCGCCCCTTTTATGTAGGATTTTTAGTTTGTATATACATAAGTGAAACAGGCCTATAATTTTTTTTTTTCTTACAAGTCTCTTTGTTGGATAGAAGTTAAGAATACAGACACTGGAACTAGACAGTCTCAGTTCAAATCTCAGCTCAGTCAGTCTTTAGTGAGCTTGTGGTGGTACTTACCCAAAGCAATGAGTTTTTTAATCTATGGCTATTGAACAGTTGGGTGTGATAACTATTAAGGAAAATTAAACAACTGATCAAGGGATGAAGTATTACTGAGTGTGTGCTACATAAAAAAGCAGTATAATCATATCAAGATTACTGACAAAAGAGGGGCACCTTGGTGGCTCAGTCAGTTAAGTGACTGCCTTCAGCTCAGGTCATGATCCCCGGGTCCTGGGACCAAGCCCTGCATCCGGCTCTCTGCTCAGTGGATCCCCTCTGTGATCTCTTTCACTTTCACTCTCTCTCAAATAAATAAATAAAATCTTAAAAAAAAAAAAAAAAAAGGATTACTGGCAAAAGAGCAGATGAACTAATGGGCAACGGTTACAGTAAAAAAAGTAGTAAAAACAGGAGTGCCTGGGTGGCTCAGTTGGTTGAGTTGGTTTCGATTCAGGTCATGACCTCAGGGTTGTCCAACAGAGCCCCATGTCAGGCTCTGTGCTCAGTGGGGTTATCTGCTTGAGAATCTCTCCCTCTGCCCCTCCCCCCAAATTGCGCACACACTCTCCCCCACAACCCCCCAATGAATAAATAAATCTTTTTAAAAAGAGAAAGTAGTGAATATAAGCTGGGAAAGAATTAAGGAAATAGAGGAAAATGAAGAGTTCAAAGAATATGTCTTTTTTTTTTAATTATTTTTATTAACATATAATGTATTATTTGCCCCAGGAGTACAGGTCTGTGAATCATCAGGCTCACACATTTCACAGCACTCACCATAGCACATACCCTCCCCAATGTCCATAACCCAATCAGAATAGAAGTCTTGATGAAGCCAAAGAACAGTGACAGTGGGAGCAAGAAACTTGTGTTTAAGATTTCAAAAGCAGGGTAACTTGAATAGATTCCTGCTTATGTCCAACATGAAGTAATAAGGACCACCTTCCCATTCAATACAACCAAAAGCAAATAAATGAAATAATGGTTTGCAAGATACTAGACAATAGACAGTGATAATGAGAGATGCAAAACAAATGAGGTAAACCCTATGACTGCTCCACCTTAATGACTGGAGAGTCTAGGCCATGGCACAAAGGGAAAATGCAGGCCTCAGAGATCAGAAGCTTCTCTGAGTTAAGGAAGTGGAGACCAAGTGAACAAGAATTGGCAAGACAAAGTATGAAAGAGAAAGTTACAGAGAGAGAGAACTCTGGATATATGAAATCTGTGGTGGGTCTCTGTTTATAACAGTACACAAGAACAATAATAAAACCCCCAAAAAACAAAAACAACAGTACACAACGGACTTCTGACTAGCTCTTTATCTATCAAAGAAATTAAATTTCTAGTTTAAAATCTTCCCACAAAGAAAACTCCAAGTCCAATTGACTTTACTGGTAAATTCTACCAAACATTTAAGAAAGAAATAATGTCAATTCTACATAAACTTTCCCAGAAAATTGAAGAAAACAAAATATTTTTCAACAAAATCTATAAGGCAAGCATTGCCCAATGCCAAAACCAGGCAAAGAGATTAGAAGGGGAAAAAAGGACTTATGAACAGAGAAAATGAAAATTTTAAATAAACTTTTAAAAAAATCAAATCTAACAATATATAAAAAGGATAATACATGAATAAGAGAAGTTTATCCCAAAAAGAGAGGTAAGGCAGGCTTAAATATGAAAATTAATCAATGTAAGACATCCTATTAGCAAACTAAAAATGGAAAAAAAAATCTGATCCTCTCAATAAATGCAAAAAAAGCATTTGAAAAAAAAATCAACATCTATTCTGATAAATTCTCGGAAAACTAGGCATAGAAAGGAATATTCTCAACCTTTTAAAAACATCTATAAAAAATCTACAGTTAGTATCATACTTAATTTTGAAAGATAGATGTTTGTACCCTAAGATTAGGAAAAAGACAAGGATGTCCACTCCAACCACTCATGTTCAACACTGTACTGGAAGTTCTAGCCAGTACAATAACCAAAAAATGAAATGAAAGACATCTAAATTGGAAAGGAGGAACTAAAACTGTTAAGAGATTAAAAGATTGTCTATGCAGAAAATTTAATGAACTCTAAAAACAACCTATTAGAATAAGTGAGTTTAAAAAGGTTACAGGGTATAATATACCAAAAAAAGAGATATAGTTCTATATATTAGCAATGATAAATCAGATGCCAAAGTAAAAGAATGATACTATTTACAACAGTATCAAAAACAGAATACATAGGGATCAATCTGATAAAAGATGTGCAAAACCTATATATGAAAAACTACAAAATACCGCTGAGAGAAATAAAAGAATAGATACATCAATGGAGAGAATATACCTTTTCATTGATAAGAGGACTCAATATCATTTGATATTAATTCTATACATATTGATCAACAGATTCAAAGCAATGCCTCTCAAAATCTCAACATCTAGTTGAAGAAATTGACAAGCTGATTCTAAAATTCATATGGAAGTGTAAAGCACATAGGACAGTCAAAATAACTGAAAAAGAACACATTTGAAAGGCTAACATCATCTGATTCTATGACTTACTACAAAGCTGCAATAATCAAAACACTAGAATACTGGTGCGCAAACAGATAAACAAATCAATGGAACAGAATAGAGTCCAGAAATGGATGAACACAAATAAGGCCAAACGATCTTATTTAAATATTTTATTTATTTGACAGAGAGAGAGAGAGAGAGCGAGCGAGCATGCAAGCACAAGCAGGGGTAGGCTCCCTGCTAAGTGGGGAGCCTGATGAGGGGCTTGATCCCAACACCCTGAGATCATGACCTGAGCTGAAGCCAGACACTTAATGGACTGAGCCGCCCAAGGGTCCCAAGGACAAACGATTTTTGCAAAGGTGCAATGGTAATCGATGGGAGAAAGGATAATCTTTTCAATTGCATTCATATGCAAAAAAGTGAGCTTTGACCCTTATCTTGCACCTTATACAAAATCTAAGTGGATCATAAATCTAAATGTAAAACCCCAAATTACGATATTTCTAGAATATAGAAAATCTTTGCAGCCGTTGATTAAGCAAAGATTTCTTAGATATGACATCCATAAAAGAACAAATTGAGAACCTCATCAAAATTAAAAACTTTTGGGCACCTGGGTGGCTCAGTTGGTTAAGCAACTGCCTTCAGCTCAGGTCATGATCCTGGACTCCTGGGATCGAGTCCCGCATTGGGCTCCCTGCTCAGCAAGGAGTCTACTTCTCCTTCTGACCTTCTTCCCTCCCCTCTCATGCTGTCTCTCTGTCAAATAAATAAATACAATCTTTTAAAAAAAAATTAAAAACTTTTGCTCTGTGAAGAACACTTCACGAAGAATGAAAAGAAAAAATAAGTTCATCTACACTTCCCAAATCCCCACTACAAGAATGACTTTTTCATTCCTTAGCTTGATAAATAAGTATTTCTTTGAACAGGTCTCTAAGGACTATCAGATTTCCCTTCTCAGATGGAGGTGGGAGAACGGTGTCCTGAAAATGTGTTAGGAGTTTACTAGAAGCATGGTCAGGTTTGGAATTGCCTGTAGTTACTTGTAAAGCTAATGCTTTATCACAGGGGTTGCCAGTTGAGAAACATCAAATCCAAATACAACAAATGAAAAGAGGCAATTAAGATCAAGAAGTCAGTATAGAGAAGGTTAAAATAGGTGGGAGAACGTCAAGCCATCTATATTTACCACAGCTGGTGTCAAGGTGTTTTGCCTACTAGGGTAACCCACTCAACTGTAACTGGCACACTGGGTTCAGTTAAAAGGAAAAAATGGCTGGCTCATTCCTCCAAAACTCAGTTTGAGTGACTCAGGTACCCTCCCCACGCCAACCAAACTCCTCACCAAACTGTTGTCTCCCACCACGCAAGATGGTGGCCAGCCAGTCTTCCTTACAAGGTGGCAGATATTCCCACTTCAAACTTGAGAAATAATGCTAATGTTATAGTATCATTATAGCGCATCAGTAATTTTAGATAACATATATAGTGTACTTAATATGTACTAGAAACCATGCTTTATTTATATCATCTCATTTAATCCTTACAACTCCATGAGGGTTATTGTGCTATTCTTTCCATTTTACAAACAAGAAAACTGAGGCACAGAGGAGCTAAGTAACTTGCGGAAGGTCAAAGACCTGAAAAGAGATAAAGCCAGAATATGAACCTCGACAGACTGAATTGAGAAGCTGAGTTCTTAACCACTGGTTTCTAAAGCTTCCAAAATGGCACTTAGCACTTTTTTCCCACCTTCCCTGCTGTTTAAAGCAAAAACCTCAGTTGCCCTCTACCTTATTTTCTCAAATTCCCTAATCTCCAATCTCACGGTACTACCTTAGTTCACTTTTTACCAGTATGCCAAATCACCTTAATTGCGCTCTGCTACAATGCATATTCCTCGTAACAGCCATACCAGGCTTTCCAAATCACAATTTGATTACGCTACTCTCAAGTGAATTCCTTTCAGTGGTTCCGATAACCTGTACAATGGTCCAAACTCCACATACAGCAGACAAGGCCCTTCACTATCCAGCCCCATTCATCCCTTTCAGCTCCACCTGGTATTTGCCTATATAAACCACATTCCATATAAGTCAACATTCTCGCAAGTCTTTAACAAACATATTCGTAATCCCCTCAACGCTGAATATACTATTCTATTTGGGATATCTACACAGTTCTTTATCTAGTAAATTCATATTATTACTTCAAGTTTCAGGCCAAATGGCACCTTCCTTGACCACAGTTAATAATAATCCTGTAATAGTTAATACTTGTTGAGCACATTTGTTTACTGTCAGGTATTACAAATCTTTTACAGATTTTAATACTCATTTAATCATTCCAACACCTATGAGGAAACGGAGGCAAAAGCGTTAGCATTTGCTGCCACTTCAGTGTATGGAATTTACGTATTTCCTTCCCCAAATTAAATTCCTGGAGGGTAGAACTGCCCTCCTCGTCTTTGAAACAGCTCTGCCTGTATAGAGCCTGGCACATAACTAAAAACAGGAGTTCAGGGGCGCCTGGGTGGCTCAGTGGGTTAAAGCCTCTGCCTTCAGCTCAGGTCATGATCCCAGGGTCCTGGGATTGAGCCCCACATCGGGCTCTCTGGGCAGCGGGGAGCCTGCTTCCCCTTCTCTCTCTCTCTGCCTGCCTGCCTCTGCCTACTTGTGATCTCTGTCTGTCAAATAAATAAATAAAATCTTTAAAAACAAAACAAAACAAAAACAAAAACAAAAAACAACAGGAGTTCAATAAACATCTCTTTACAAATGGCCAGAACTGTGCCTCCAGGTTCTAATGGCAGACTTGGAAACTATTCCTGGCTATTAGCCCTCTAATATCTCCAGAGCATGCGAGGAGCAAAACAACCATGTTTAGTGTCTAGGAGAGTCCCATGTAAGCTTAAGGAATCCTCCAAGGATTTACCAAACGGTTCTGCTTAAGTATATACACATCCTCACACATACTACCAAGCTTTTTGTAAAGCTAACTTAAGTTTTTACAAATTTCCATGCACCAAGCAAGCATTAGAAAAATATTTGCTGGTCAGCAACGACGACATTAAACCTTACATGTAAGAATTCTCAATAAAGGAATACGGAGCTTACTTTGATCTCTCAGAAAGTCGATTTCTGTAGCCATTTCGATAGAATTTAGTTTGGATATTTCACCACCTTCACTTTCTTCAAGACAAAAATAAACAAAACCCCAACAGCACCACCATCACCAAAAAAGAAAAACCCCAGAACTCGCTGTTCGGGAAAACTAAAGCAACGCTCCGGAGGTTGTCAAGCACTCGGGCGGTGTAATCAGCATCCTACTCACGCGGCTTCCCCGCCGCGCCTCCTTCTCCCGAGTCCCAGCCCAGCCCCTCGCTCAGGCAACAGACTTCAGATTTCAGCTCGCGACCCGCCAAGTGAATTTTGTTCCACCGCACCCGAATCCCGGCCGGGTAAAACGGGGACGCGGATGGCTACAGGCGTCCCGCAGGTCACTCGGGGTCGTGTCGGGCCACTTAGGAGACAGCCGAAGGAGCCGCCAAGTAGCCGGGTGGCGGCGTCCTTGGAGGAGCGTTTGGGGTACGGGGTTGACTCCAGGACGACGGGGAAACCCGAGGCCAGCAACGGAAGTCGACTCGGCCCGCCCTGCGACTTTGAAACCGGTGCCCGGGACCGCTCCTTGGAGACGGTAACGCCGTCTGCGTCATCACGTGAACGTCCACGCTTACGCCATCGCGCTTCCTAGAGTCCTTACACGCCATTGGCTATTTGTCAAGGTCTGGACCGAGCTATGAGAACCTGGGTAACAGCGGGTTGAGCCACTGGCGAGCCAGTGGGCAAGCTCGCTGGCTTGAGTGTTCCTGTGTTGGAGCCCGGTGTTTGTGTGTGTGTTTTTAAAGAAAATCCCGAAGATGTAAAAGTAGGTAGGGCATCTGATACATATTTTAAATGCTCCCAGGATCTCTGATACTTGGCACTTCTGGACTGGGAGAACCCGCTAGCCAAAGAGTGGGCGGAAAATAAGTAGATTTCCGCGGCTGGTGGCGGAACCCAGACTGGAGGCTTCAGAGGCCACCACCAAGACTGACCCTCCCGAAGATTTTGATTATGGGCTTGAACTCCAGCAGCTAAGTACGATCTTGCCTCTTTGGGTCTTTTAGAGGAAGGAAATAGCTGTTTAAATGTTTAACTATATCAATAAGGCATATAGTTAAAAGGCACTCCAAAGATCCTGCAAACTCACCAGTTATTTCTTTAGAATAACTTTGCTTCCTCGAAAAGAAGAAAAAAGTTACATTTTTTTTCCAGAAAAAAAATAGTCAAAACTTTATATTCGGGGGTAAATGACAATTTCCAGTATTAAAAATTGATTTTGTCTGGATTTAAGCTTTATCTTAATTCTGGGGGGAAATTTCAACACTAGCGGTGAAAATGTTAACTTGAAGCTAGCCACTAGTGTTAGTGCTTTTTAATAGATTGTGTGTTTTTATTGAAGTAGTTTCACTAAACAGGTCAAGAGGTCGCTCCATTTGGCTTTCTCTTTAACAATTTAAGTTTTCTTGTCCTGTACGCAGACTCTTACATAACGGAAGTAATGTTAGCAGAATGTATTAAGAAATTTTTTAAATGTGTCCAGCTGTGTCCAGTTAGGTATTTGAAGTCCTGAAGCTTTCTCCATACTCACTACTGAGAGAATGAGGTGGTCCCTTCCTCTAAACACTGGCTGTTACATATGGAGATATATGTAAAAATCATTTTTAAAAAAGTTTAGTTTTGTGTCAGTGAAGATTGAACTTGTTCTGGTTTTTGGTGGCCATGAAGTTAATACAAAAAATTTATTGGAAGGAGAGATTGAGTGGGCAAACTTCAACTCTTTTTTGAAGGTCAGTGTATGACTTTCTTCATGAACTCCTCACTGACCTCCCAAGGGGCTTGTGTTTTAAGTTCTCCTACATTTAAGTCTGTATATTGTCATATTGTAGTTTAATTTGGCACCAAACAGTTATAACCTTAATTCTACATTTACAGTATAAGTTGATAAAATACATTACTCTTGGTGAAAACAAAGAGAACCTTCTGGATATAAATGATGAGTGGTCTTTCCAATGTGTAAAATAAATATCTGAAGTTGGAATTTTTATCTCTGTACTTGAACTATTTGGCTTATATGGTCAAGTTCAATACAATCCCAAAACTACAGTTTTGGGATTTGAAGTTTCTTTGGGGAGCTGGTTTACAAGATTCTGCTAATTTTTGTATTTCAGTGGAGTTTATTTGAAAATATTTTTCATTCTTATTAAACAAAATTGTTATGCTTCCACTCATCCTTTAAGTATTCCCTCTAGTGTTGCTTGCTTTTAAAGGTTCCTTTGTGTCCTCTACCCACTTTCCTAGAAAGGTGTTTCCTTAATACTTCATGCTTCTTCCTTCAGTCAAAAATCATATTGTTTTGGGGGCACTTGGGTGGCTCGGTGGGTTAAAGCCTCTGCCTTCAGCTCAGGTCATGATCCCAGAAGCCTGGGATCGAGCCCCGCATCGGGCTCTCTGCTCAGCCAGGGAGCCTGCTTCCTCCTCTCTCTCTGCCTGCTTCTCTGCCTACTTGTGATCTCTGTCAAATAAATAAATAAAATCTTAAAAAAAAAAAATCATATTGTTTTGTAGTTTGTCTCCAGGCTTCAACAGAGTGCCTGGAACTTCAATAAGCGTTCAGTAAATATCTGATGAAGGAATGAATTTAAAGAATTCAGTGGATGTGCTTGGAAAGTATCTATTAGTGTAACTGAGTACAAGGATGAGAGGTGGCAGAAAAATTATTTAGTATGGGTTTAACCATGCTCTAGCCCCAATTTCATGTTTTTATGTTAGATATATTTCTTCAGTAAGAAAACTCCTGAAAATTGATAGCTTTTACTAATATTAATTTTTATAATAGACATTGAGCACCCAGTACTATGTGGAAATCATCATGAAGAATATAAAGTTAGAAATTTAAGCCAGGGTCAAAACCATATGAAACATTCTCTGATGTCATCAAATGCCATAAAAAAGAGATTTTCAAAAAGCTCTTAATAATAACATAAATAAAAAATAAATAAATAAAAATAATGAAAATAAATAAATAAAAATAAACATAATAATTATGTTTATTTTAGTGGCACCTGGGTGACTCAGTCAGTTGTGTCCAACTCTTGATTTTAGCTCAGGTCATGATCTCAGGGTCCTGGGATCAAGCCCCACATGGGGCTCTCCATTCAGCATAGAGTCTGGTTGTCCCTCTCCCTCTGCTTTCTCATTTGTGCGTGCGCGCGCTCTCTCTCTCTCTCTCATAAATAAATAAATAAATAAAATAATTATGTTTATTTTAACCAGCCAAGAGAAGCATGGCCTAGAAATTGGGAGCTCTCTTTTTAAGCTTGTCTTTTTTATTATTATAATTCTTGTATAAAAATGATATGAAATCTATTCTCAGATTTTCATGTGTACAATTTAGTAGTCTTAACTATATGCACATTGTTGTACAGCAGATCTCTAGAACTCTTCCATCTTGCCTGACTGAAACTCTATATCTCTTGAACAATAACTCCTTATTTCCCTCTCCCACCAAAAGTGATTTTTAGAAAACAAAAATAATAGTTTCGGTAAAATGAATACAAAGCTATTTTCCCCCAAAGAGATTTTTAAAAAGTGTGTTTTGAAAAAAATATATTTAGGCTGAGCCATATGAAATTGTGATTTTCTTCAATTTCATATGGTATAGTGTAATACTTTACCTGAACAATATTTGAATAATGGCTACACGCTAATGTAATATCTGCTCTTTCAGATCAGGAGAAAATTGTGATGACTTTACTTAAACATGTAGAATATGCACAGTATTCTCAGAGTAGCTGTGAAGTTCAGGTGTAGTGACTCCTTGCCGAATTAAACCCACAGATCCTATAGACATTTTGGTAACTCTCAGCAACCAAAATACAGAGTGATTCTATTACTTGGAAATACTGTAGTTCTGTAAATTATTACCTTTTCTTTAGAAGTGAGGGAATTCACAGTGCTTGGATAGACAAAATCTGACTTGTATGTGCCTCCCTGGGTGAGACTAATTGAAAAACAAAGGAGGAGTCCCTGAACACTGGGTCTCCTTCGAAGTTTCCTGGCTGAAAATGGCCAAATTCTTACTGCTGCTCAAGGTCCTCATCAAGGCAGTCAATATTTAGGTTTTGAAGAAAAACAAGCACCTGTGGTGGTCACGTACTTCAGGAACTCCTTGCCTCCTCATCCTTATCACACGCTGCTCCATATGTTATTATCCTGACCATTAAAGTTACACTTTCTTCCTCACTTTGCGCTTACACCTGATGTATTGCTAAGACCCCAATAAAAGTGGAGACAAAATTTGGCACAAGGCCTTTCTCTGCTAGGGCTTCTCGTGCCCAGACCTCTCCTTTCTCCCGTTAAGGTGTATGGAGTAATCTTTTCATTCACCATCTGAGGGTTTGCTGGTCAGACCGGACAAAGAAGTTTAAAAGTTTATCTATGACTGTTTTATGAATTTACTTACCTTTAATCCTGTGTAGAAACAATAAGTTCACACTGTCTTGGGTGAAAGAGACACTAAATGAAGGAAAATAGGTTGATAAATGCTGAAGCTACTAGGATAAGTAAGACTGAACCAACCAGAACCATGTTGTACATCTCTGGAGCACTTAACCCATATTTTATTATATCAAGGGTCAGTTAGACTATCCTGCCTTGCATCTAGTTTTATATAGGAAAAGCACTTAAGAAACTTGTAATTTTAGTGATTTGAGACAGAGAAATACTTCCTTTTTTTAAATTTTTTTTTTAAGATTTTATTTATTTATTTGAGAGTGAGAGAGAGCATGAGCCTGATGAGGGGCAGAAGGAGAGGCAGACTCTCTGCAGAGCAGGGAGCCCAATGTGGGACTCGATCCCAGGACCCTGAGATCATGACCTGGGCCAAAAGGCAGACACTTAACTGACTGACTTAACCGACAGGCATCTGAGAAATATTTTCTTTAAGCAAACCTGTATATACTTTAATAATAACAGCTTATCTTTTCTGAGTATTTACTACATATATGCTAGGCACTATGCTAAATATACACACACACACACACACACAGTGTACAGTGTGTATATAGGTATATATATATATATATGCATCTCCACTTACAAAATCCTTTTTACAGTAACTTGTTGATGATCATAGATGGAAAGTGCCTGAATTGGAATTTTAATCTAGGCATTAAAATGTCACAATCCTTAATCACTATGTATATGCCTCCCAGTAGTGTAATATCATTTACATTTAGGGTAATATTGTTTACGGCCAGTGTAATATAATTAATTTACAGTTTTGCTTATATCGCCAGTTAACCTTTAGTTACATTAAGTGAATTATTGCTGTATGTGTTCTATTGTAATCCTAATGATTTACAGTTCATTTTAAGATTGTTACAGAGTGTTTATATTACTGAATTACCCTTTCTTCTCTATCTAGAAAACCACTCAAGTTTCAGTGGAGTGATTGAGTTCAGATGTTTTCTGGTGGTCCTTTCACATTTTTCTTTCTTTCTTTTTTTTTTTTAAGTCTCCTTTTTTTCTTTATAAGGTTTTATTTATTTATTTGACAGAGATCACAAGTAGGCAGAGAGGCAGGCAGAGAGAGATGGGGGGGAAGCAGGCTCCCTGCTGAGCAGAGAGCCTCATGTGGGGCTCTCTTCAGGACCCTGATACCATAACCTGAGCTGAAGGGAGAGGCTTTAAGCCCCTGAGCCACCCAGGGTCGGGCAAAAACCCGGTAGAGTGGGTTTCAGTCCTCCAAGCCCTGGCCCCAGCCTGTGTAGGCATCTGGGCGGAGCCTAAGGCTCTCCAGTCACCTCTGCAGAAAGCAGCGAGCTGAGTGGAGCAAGGTAAAGAACTTCCCAGTCGGTGTTCTCTTCTTGTTACACGTTGTTTCCTCAGTCATTACTTGCACTTTCACCTAGTCTTGTTAGCTTTTTCACTGCTAACTTATTTTTCAGCAGCTTCTTCTGTTGGAACAGTTTACTCCCGCTTTCCGTCTCACTTCCTCATTTCTCCATTTTTTTTGTAAGGTAGGGGTGCAGGTGGAAGCAGAATGCAAACTGAAAAATAATTATTGTAGAAAACTAAATATCTCGTGAATAGAGCAATTTGGAAATTTTCCTTGTAAAACGTTGTGTTGAGAAAACATCTTTTCCATAACTTCCTAATTTTAACCTTTGTGGAATGTTTTTCGTCTCCTAGGCACTTAGTGCTCTGCAGTTCTTTCTCATTTCTCTTCCTTTATTTCCTTCTATAAGGCCTTTCCATAGTACAGACAAGTATGAAAATAATTTAAAAATTGTGACTTTTTTTGATGAAAGAGTAATTTGGAGAGTAGAGGTTAAAATGTGGAAAAACACAAATTAGCAATAAACATTCTTTTAAGAAAGTCTGAACAACCAACATCAAAATTGTGTAATAGGCTGGTGATCACTTTGAATGAATATATTCCTTCAATAATATTACCAGTATTCATTCTGACATTTCAGTTATGTTCAGCTTGTATAATATAGAGAAGAGGTATATTGCATACTCTGAGAGATCCAGCCATAAAATGGACTTTACAAAAATATATTTAAATTATTCATTCATTCACTTATTTTTTTTTTAAAGATTTTATTCATTTATTTGACAGACAGAAATCACAAGTAGGCAGAGAGGCAGGCAGAGAGAGAGGAAGGGAAGCAGGCTCCCCGCTGAACAGAGAGCCAGACGTGGGGCTCGATCCCAGGACTCCGGGATCATGACCTGGGCCAAAGGCAGAGGCTTAACCCACCAAGCCACCCAGGCGCCCCTATTCATTTATTTTTTAATAGTGTCTATCATAGTATAAAATCCAGGTAGTTTTGTTTTTAGTAACAACAGTTGAAAGTAAACCTCCCTTGCTCTGTTGTCTCAAGTAGATAATTCTCTCAAGAGAGGTAACCACTGCCATCACTGGTTTCTTGTATATGCTTCCTGAGATAGTGTATACTTTCATAAGCATAGATGCAAATAGTCTTCTTTTTTAATAAAATAAATTCATACTTTTTGCACCTTGCTGTTTTCACTTAATATATTTTAGATATATATAGAGAGCTGCTCCACTCTTTTTTAGCAGGTACATAGTAATTCATTCCATGATATAGCATAAATAACCTTACCATTCCTCTGCTGATGGGTATTTAAATTGCTTATGATATTTTGTTATTGTAGACAATGTCACAGTGAATATCTTTATACTTATGTCATTTTGAATATGTGCACGTGTAATAACTCCTAGAACTAGAATTATTGAATCAAAGAATATTTGCATATTTTTGTTTTGAAAGATTTTGAGGGATTGCTCCTCCCAGAAGCTGTACCAGTTATGTCCCAACAATAATTATGTGATTGTTTCTTAGTCCTCATATCACAGCATGTTCTCAAGCTTTCCAGTTGGTGAAAATAGTAATTTATTGTTGTTTTAATTTGCATTTCTATCATAAGTGAGGTTGAAAATTTTGCATTTATTTTCTGTGAACTGTTTTTTCCCATTTTTCCACTGGGATATTGATCTTTTTCCTTATTGATTTCTAGGAGCCCTTTAAACATTAAAGAAGTTACTCATTTGTCTGAAATACATGTTGCAGATATTTTTTCCCGAAACTGTCTTTTGATTTTGTAATGGTGTGCTTTTCTTTTGGTGGGTGTAAGCAGACTTCTGCTTTCAGTTTTGTTATTTTTATGCAGCCAAATGTATCACTCTTTTCTTTTATGTCTTTTGGGTTTGGGGTTGTATTTTAAAAGACTTTTCTACTCTAAGATCATCTTTAAAAATTCATTTTTTTCTTTTTAAATTTGGTTTTTATTTGTAAATCTTGGACTCATTTAAAACTTAGTTTGGTATATAGATCCAACCTTATTAAATTGGACTACAAAATGAACCGATTAATAGACCTAGCTGGTTTAGCTACATGAGACTTGGTTGGTTAGCTACATGAGAATCATCTCTAACTCTCCATAGGCTTATGCTTAATTTCCCTAGCACCTGGTATGGTACTCAAAAGAAGTGAGTAGTTAATAAACTTTTGATAAACTAAACTGAAAGGAAGTTTCTAGATATATCACCTTAGTTATTTATAGTTGTTTGGTTGAAAGAGAGTGATACCACCAACACAGCTGATTTCTTAGAATCATGAGATTTTGGATCCAGAGACTAAGATGATTATTCACTTGACAAATAAATAATGAGTTCCTATTACTTACAGGCATTCTAGTTAGGAATGAGGAGACAATAAACAAATATGTCATGTGGTGTAATGCTGTGAATCAAAACAGAGCAATGTACAGGCAGTAGAGAATGACAGGAAGTAGAGCAGGGGGTGCACACTAGCACAGGTCACAAAGGACATTTACAGTAGAATTGTCTTTACTTCATATCAGCACATGTGCAGACAAAAAAATTGAGAGGTCATGAGAATTAAGCTTCAGGAGACAGTTCTCAGTATCCCTGGGAAGTTGAAAGGAGAATCAGTTGTTTCTGTCTAGGTCCAGGTTCTCTTTAGATTACATTATAAACTAGTGGGCAGGACTATACTTTTTAGGTTATATTTATTATAAATATTATGCACACTTGGATTAACATAATTGTTCTTTAAGCAAATTAACAAATTTGTCATTCTAATAGGAAACTAAAACCATTTTATGCAATTAAAGCCAAAATTACATTCTGCCCTTGGGCATGTCAGCCATGGCACTCCTCCATGCTGATGGAAGTCTGGTCAATATTTCTTACAGTAATTTTAAACACTACTCAAAAAAATCAGGGAAAAGGGCCAGTAGAAAGTCTTGAGGTATCACTACCTTATACTCTCAACCAGAGTAGCTATGCTTTTATATTTAATTTCTTCTTAACTTTCAGTTAGGATTACATTTTGAATTAATTTGAAGCTATAAAATACACCTCACTCTGACCACATGTGTGCATGGAAATGACAGGCCATTTTTAGGATCCAATCACTGGATGTGCTTTAATTCCATGTGGACGTAGAGATGATTGCCTTGAAGAGCCAGAAGTTGGAAATTCCCTAGTGGAAACCCTACTGATTAAGATAGGGATCCTTTTAATGTGTACAGTATTTTTGTAGATATGGTGGTTCTGTGGAGAATGAGTGAATCTGTCAAAACTTCCTAGTTGCTAAATTATATTTTGCCAGGATTGTCAAGCTCCAAGTTAGGAGAATAACATTTTCTCTGAGCATATTGGTATAAGAATCAGATTTAATCAGCTTTTCTAACATCTTGATTTATTCTTATTTCTTCCTGTATGCTTCAAGATGATACTTACTAGTTTCAAAATTTGGGATAGAAGTTTAACCATTTATGTATGAAGAATGTGCTTTGATATTTAAACTAAAGAAAATCAGTTTATAGCAGCAATGGCCATGGTCGCCAAACTGTGGAAAGAACCAAGATGCCCTTCTACGGACGAATGGATAAGGAAGATGTGGTCCATATACACTATGGAGTATTATTCCTCATCAGAAAGGATGAATACCCAACTTTTGTAGCAACATGGATGGGACTGGAAGAGATTATTCTGAGTGAAATAAGTCAAGCAGAGAGAGTCAATTATCATATGGTTTCACTTATTTGCGGAGCATGACAAATAACATGGAGGACATGGGGAGATGGAGAGGAGAAGGGAGTTGAGGGAAATTGGAAGAGGAGGTGAACCATGAGAGACTATGGACTCTGAAAAACAACCTGGGGGTTTTGAAGGGGCAGGGGGTGAGAGGTTGGGGGAGCCAGGTGGGTGGTGGGTATTAAGGAGGGCACGTATTGCATGGAGCACTGGGTGTGGTGCAAAAAACAATGAACGCTGTTACGCTGAAAAGAAAATTTTTTTTTTTTTTAAGATTTTTTATTTATTTATTTGACAGACAGAGATTACAAGTAGGCAGAGAGGCAGGCAGAGAGAGAGGAGGAAGCAGGCTTCCCGCTGAGCAGAGAGCCCGATGTGGGGCTCGATCCCAGGACTCTGAGATCATGACCTGAGCCGAAGGCAGAGGCTTTAACCCACTGAGCCACCCAGGCGCCCCGAAAAGAAAATTTTTTAAAAACTGTTGGTTAAAAAAAAAAAAGAAAATCATTTTATTATTGAGGTTTTTATTCCATATAAATCAGTACTAAATTCTACAAAAATCAGAATCAATTTATACAATCCTATCACTCACTGAGCTTACTTTAATAATAAAGAATATAAATTACTAAACATATCCTCTTCTCAAATACTATTAGTTGCAAATGGGTTGTAATACCAGAATTATTTAAAAATTTTTGAGGTTATCAATTAAAATTTGTTAACATGTAGTAAAAATTAGGAAGAGCTATATACTTTAGAAAAAGGTTTTCAAAGATCTTGGATTCCTGTGTGCGACAGAGCTTATATATTTGGATCTCCCAATGATTGGTACCTAGTAGATTCTATTCATTGAAATAAATTTTTCCAAAACTTAACTTATTTGCAGTAAAAATAACATATGAAGCAAGGAAATGCATTCAAAGACTTCAGATAAGGGAAATTTAAGTCTGAAAATAGCATTGTTACTAATCAAGATTATCTTCTGAACAAGACATAAGGACCTCATATGATTTGGGGACTTTACCACTCTTAAAAGGAGGTTTGCATCTCCTTGCAGAGTCCTGAAATGTCTTCAGCTGGGAAAACATGACTACATTGATTCAGTTTCATGGTTTGCCAACCAGGTGACCTTGGACAAATCTGTTTCTTCATTTGTAATGAGGATAAAAACGGTTCCTCTGCAAGTTTGTTGTGAAATTAAGTGAGATAATGTTTATAGAATTCCTGATACATAGTGTTTAATAAAAAATGTAATTTTATTACTAGAATGCTATGGATGTCTAGTTAATCCTTAGAAAAAAAGCAAAAATGCAAATACTGCTTGTATCAAATGTATTTAGTCTATTTCAAAGTTTAAATGATAAATTCCATTCCCATTTTTTAATTGGGAGATAAAGGATTAACCAAACGTGGTCATTTAATATGTGAATTTTCAACAATTGAAGTAGCTAAGAAAATATGTACCCTGAGACCAAGGAAGACAATATTAAACTCTATTAACTTTGAAATGGTTGGAGTACCTCCTGCCCTGCAACTCCCACCCTAAAAAGAAAGGGTTTTAGCCAAAGAAACAAGTGTTAGCAGAAGTGCTTCTGATGACTTATAGAGTTATTTTTTTAATCAGATCGAATTTTATTAGAAAGATCTTGATTCCCAAGGGATCCAATAATTCAGACACCTGCACATTTTAGAATAAAAGACAAATGATGACATAGAAACTCATAATGCTTATAGCTATTAAGTATATGAAGTGTCATTGGTGGACTTAATTACAGTTTTTAAAGACAAAGCATGAGAGATTGTGAACTGAGAAACAAACAGGGTTTTGGAGGGGAAAAGGGTGGGCGGTTGGGTGAGCCTGGTGGTGGGTATTAAGGAGGGCACATATTGCATGGGGCACTGAGTGTGATGCATAAATAATGAATCTTGGAACATTGAAAAAATAAAATGATTTTGATATACTCTTTACAAGGTAACTTGAGCTGGATCTAGACTTAGTTCTAAAGCTTTTAGGATCCAAAAACCTATTTTACAACAGAACTCCTGTCCATGGTTTGCCATAACACAAATGGCCTTTTGACTCTCAGAACTATGTTCTTGTCACTCTGCTGCCTTCCTACCTGCTATTTGGCATTGAAATTTTCATTTCCAACTAAAGGAAACATTTATAAATTGTTAAAGAGTTCGTTTTATTTTTTTTTTTCCTTTAGAGTCTTTAGATGGATTTTAAAATTCAGTACACTTGGGATGGTTTTCCCGTGAAGCATGAGCCAGTGTTTGTTAAGCTGAATCCAGGTGATGGAGGAGTGATGATGGAAGTTAGTGCTCCATTTTTCAATGATCCTCCAGCCCCACTTGGAGAACCAGGAAAACCTTACAATGAACTGTGGAATTATGAAGGTAAGTGGAAGTTCTGTATTTTACTGCAAACATAAATCTCTTTATATTAACCTCTCCTAGAACTATTATTTTATCTTACTGTAAGGAGGTGAGTGCTCTTACGAGCAGCTGACATGTGCAGTTTCTTCCGTTCTCTACCAATCTCTCATTCTTTTTCACCATCACTTATGTGACTTAAGCTATGTAACTAGAACAGTGAAAAATGGCAATTACAAATCCAGATTTTTAAATTGCTGCCATATTTCTTTCATTTACTTCTGATACCTATTTTAAGGAGAGTTCAGCATTTCTGTTTTGTCCTTAAGTATCTTCGAATTGCTACTTTAACCTTATAAACCTTCTCTGTGGAAGTTTGGGGATGTTTTACTTATTATAGAAATACTGTCAGCCTTAATATGAAATGTAGTTTTTATTTTATACTGGCAATTAATCTCACATGTCAAATGAAGGCTAAAGGACATGCCATAAAATTACACTGTGCCAGATTTGCTCTATGATCCCCTTCTAATGTATTGTAATTAAGCCACCAATCTTATCTTTCTGAAATACTCTTTATTATTCCACTCCTCAGATTGCAAACCATAACTATCCCTGAGATAAAATTCAAACCCTTCCTTTAAGCTTTCAGAATACTCATAAATTGGGCTATCCTATTCAATCAAAAGCTCTTTTTTAATATAACAATGTTACATTAGTTTCAGGTTTACAACGTAGTGATTTGACAAGTCTTTACATTATGCTACGCTCACCACAAGTGTAGCTACCATCAGTCTCCATAGCACTGTTACAGTACCACTGTCTATATTCCCTATGCTGTGACTTTTATCCCTGTGACTTATTCATTCTTTGACTAGAAGACTGTATCTCCCACTCTCCTTCATCCGTGTTGCCCATCCCCTTACCCTCTGAACCCCTCACTCTCCCCACCCCTGGCAGCCCTCAGTTTGTTCTCTGTATTTATGGGTTTATTTCTACCTTTTGTTTACTCATTTGTTTTGTTTTCTAGATTCAATATGTAAGTGGAATCATATGTCAACCAAAAACTTGACTTCTGAAAGGCTAATGGTCTTACTATCCATGCATATTCTCACCCATGTACCTTTTCTCATTCTATTCCCCATCCCCTGCCTCTCATGCACTTAGTTCAAGGTCTAATATAGGTTTCATTTCTTTAAAGAAACCTTTGATGTTTCCTGTAGACCATACTAATATCTGTATAGCATGTATTTGTCAGTGTTAATTTTTATCATATGTAAAACATGTTATGTTTTACTGATACAGAACTTGTATATACCAGCTACCTGCTGGTATAGACACTAATGTGACTTATCTACTAGAGGTACCACAGACACCAAACTCAAGAAGTCCTAAACTCAACTCATCCAGTTCTTTCATAAACTTGCTTATTTCCCCAGTTGCCCAAACACTATAATACATCAGTTTACTACATATAGAAATTTGAGAGCTTTCCAAGATAACCTTTTCTCTCACTCTCCATATTTGGATTTATTTATGAGTCTTACCAGCTTCACCTCCTTAACGTTTCTCTGATTTAGTTAGTACCTTTTCTTCATTCACACTCTCCGTACCATAGGTTAGCCTTTGTGATCTTTTACTTGGGCTAGTCAAAGCACCCTTTATAGTCTTTTTACCCTTAGATCCATCCTTCAGTTAGAAGCCAGAGTGATCGATCTAAAATGAAAATTCAAACTCATAATTCAGGTCCTTGCAAACCTTCTCAGGCTCCCTGTCCTCTCAGGATAGTTTCACCCTTCTTATTATGATCTTTATATAAGATTTTTCATGATCTAACCCCTTATTCTCTTTGCAGCATTCCTTCTCTATGCATTAAAATGTTTGCCTAGGAAGACTGAACTGCTTGTAGTTCTTTAAGGGATGATATTTCCTAATCATGTACATTTGATTGCACTTTTCTTTCACCCTGGAATGTCCTTTCCATCATTCTTCTTCCCCCAATTCCAACTCATCTTTCTAGGTGGAGCTTAGATAGCACCCTCTCCAGGAATCCTTCCCTAAACCACTTTTTTGAGCCAAGTGTCTGGTTTTTTTTGGTGTGTGTGTGTAGCAGCAATCCATACCTCCTTCCCTCTTGGTATTTTTATGAAGAGTATCCACTTGGTGGGCACCTCGGTGGCTCAGTGGGTTAAATGTCTGCTTTTGGGTCAGGTCATGATCCTAGGGTCCTGGAATTGAGTCCTGCATCGGGCTCCCTGCTCTGTGGGGAGTCTGCTTCTCCCTCTCCCCCTGCCCCACTCCTGCTTTCTCTTGCTATCTCTCTCTCTCTCTCAAATAAAAAAATAAAATCTTAAAAAAAAATATTCAACTGTATATTTGATTGTAATGACTGCATTATATTCTATTGCATGGAATATATGAATTCCATAATTTATTTAACAGCTCTCCTGTGTAATAGTTTTATTTATATCATAGGAAATAACCATGTAGATCATTCTCTATTTTTGAGCAATACTTAGATGAATAGCATTATACTTACTTTTCCCAGTTCTCTGATTATTTCTTAAGATTAAATCCTAGAAGAAGATAACTGGTTCAAAGTCTGTAATAACATTCGTTTCTTTAAGAACCTCACCCAACACTAGGCTTTATTAATATTTTTAATCTTAGGACAATCTGATATGGGAAAAATTGGTGATTTATTTTCTATGTATTTCTTCTTCCAGGCAATGTGTATTTATTTGCTTTTCCCCTTTTCTTACGAGATAGAATTATAGTTAAAAATAATGAGTTAATTCATTTTATACTCTAAAAAAATAATTTCTTACTGAAGTAAAATTAAATTTCTTGGTATGTCTTCTCTCTCTGTTTTCAAAAGTTGTGGAAGCATTTTTCTTGAATGACATAACTGAACAGTATTTAGAAGTTGAACTTTGTCCGTAAGTATAAAATTTTTTTCTAACTCACAGCTACATAATTTGAATATAGTTAATTTCTAGTTATAAATTATATGGTTCATGGTAAAAGCTCAACCAAAAGGAAGAATGCTAATCTGAATTATATATACTTCTTTATTCTCAAGTAAAACATATTTTATAAATGCTTGAAAATATTACATTGATATTGTTTTCAATTCACTAATGTAGTTGGTTTTCTAATAAGTTGAAAGTCTTTTTGTAAAATAAAAAATCATTATAAATAACAGAAACTGTCTCTCATTACTTATTATGAAATTTACATCATTATGAATTACCTATTCAGAAATAAAGGGAAATATAAATACAATGAATTGAACTAGTTTCTTTTAGGGAATTTTTTTAAATAACTGGATTAAACTTAAATTTTATGTGTTGCATAATTATATAATTATGTATTCTTTCCTTTATTCATCATTCATTTATTGAGTGTATACTACATCACTTTGTCTTCAGTGCCAGGGATAAAAATTAAATGACACATAGTTTTTTTAGACTTATTAAAAATATTAATCTTGGACTCTTTTGTTCAAATTTAACCAGTCATTTGGGAACCTGTTTAGTTTATTTACTTTACTCTTTTCCCTGCATATGTGAAAAAGTAAATTTATGCCTACCTGTTATCTACATGATAACAAATTCTAAATTAGTAAAATATTTAGTAATGAAATATTTCTTTGTGTTGCCACTTTTCATTTTAAATGACCTTTAAATACCTCTCAGTATCTAATATTCGGTAGCCTCTTTCCCTTTGTAGGGTGGGCAGAGTCCCAAACAGTTGATTTAAATATTTTAGGTATCATTTTCTTTTCCCTTAGTTTGACTTTTGCTAATTCTAATGTGGAAAGCATAGCTGTTCACAATTATATTTTTGAGAATAATCATATATCTTTGTCACCTTTTAACTAACATGCCAGAATCTTTTATTGAAAAATATGACTTAACTGTCTTGTGAGGTAAGAAAACTTCAACTGCTGTGTGATTATTTTCATCAAACAGGTGAAAAATCTAAGGCAAATAGGTTTATTACTTGTCTAGAAAGCGGTTAAGAACTTGAATATGTTAGAATTCTAGTTTTATCCTTAGTTTTAATTTCATTAGATGATAATATCAGTTTATTTTCAAAGTGAAAATGGATGAATAGGATAATTAGATTCTCTTTTGTTTTAAAATTATGTGATAAACATGTATAAAATTAATAATTTAAAAATATATTTTTAAGTTACATTATTAATAAGTTTAAAAATCTGTAGAGTAATGTGGTTTCATATATTACAGGACAGTTATTAATCAATTATTATGGTTTTGCTTCTGACAATGAACAACTGTGATAGTTAATTAACCTCTGGGAAAGCAACATGAAGAATATTGTTGTTTTGATTTGCAAGGACTTTTATCCCTCCTAGGATATTCTTAAAGTTGCATAATAATAATAAAAATAAGCAGAGAACTTTTAAATGAAAAATGATACTTGTCTTCTGTTAGAATAGTTTACTGAAGGGAAGTCCTCCCTGAAAAGATCACAACAGAGCATCTGAGTAGAAATGTTCAGTCTTTTCCACTGACAGTAAATTTCCTTCATATAATTACTTAAAATCCTTTGATTCTAACTGACCTGATTAATCCCAATTATACTCTCTTAATAGAATTTCACATGAGGTTATATTTTGTTTATCTTGAAAATGTGTCACCAGTGTCTGAAACTAATGGTAAAAAGCAGGAAAATACAAGAGGCAGGCAGGTTGAGGACAGTTGTGCAAGAGAATAGATACAAATTAAAATCTTCAGCTTGTTGACTTGTAGTAGACAATCTATGTTTTTATTTTCTATCTTCCTAATGAGCTTCAGATAGTTTTGTTTGTTTGTTTGTTTGTTTGTTTGTTTTTCACGGAAGTAACCTTTAGTAAAGTTATTGGATTCAGACTTTGAAGTTGGTGCCAGCTTCTCCTAGGGTACTTTAGTTTCTGAAATGGGCTTTATTATGAGTACCAGATACTATGGTATCCCCCACCCCTTTTTCATATTTTGTACCATCTAACCAGTTGAAGTATTTTTTTATATAAATTCTTATTTACAGAATATAAAAAGCAGTCTGGACATGTGTAGCTTTATGCATTTCACTGCAGTTGTCTGAAAAATGATAAACTCAAAGATGGTATTTCTAAGTAACTGAGCACACTGGTCCTCCATTTAATTATCCAGTATTCATATTGCATCTTTTAATTATTTGGAAACTGAGTTATAAGCACATATTGCAGATATGAAGGAAAGTAAAGAAGGTAACATTTGTTTCTTTCAAACACTCATGACAAATTTTAATTTTGACAGTCATGGACAACATTTGGTGCTCTTACTCTCTGGAAGAAGAAATGTCTGGAAAGTAAGTAAATAAAAATATTAGAAAAAATCCTTAAATGTAATCTTTAAGATACATATGTTATATGTAAAAGATATATAAGATATATATCTTAAATAGAATGTTTAAAGTCTAAATCTGAATTTACCTTATGTGTTTCACATGTTGTTTCTGTAGCAAGAACTTGCTCTGTCATACAAAGTGTCTAGAGGAGAGACAAAATGGGAAGGCAGAGCTTATCTTCCTTGGAGTTATTTTCCACCAAATGTGACAAAATTCAATTCATTTGCAATTCATGGATCAACAGATAAAAGAAACTATGAAGCTCTTTACCCGATACCTCAATGTGAACTGCAACAAGGACAAAAACCTGATTTGTAAGTAGAAATTAAATGAAGATAGGTTCCAACTCTGAGTTTTTGGTAAACTAATTATGGGTAGAACAGTAGTAACATTTTTCACTCCAAGAAAACATATGTGTTCAAATATCTAGTAGAGTCATATGTTCCCTGATAGTCCTCAGTAAATACTTGACAGACTGACTTTGGACAGATATAGTCTCTCTCACTGCTGTCAGTAGAGCACTTATATTTCCATAGTGGTATGAGAAAAGTTTTGCTTAGTGAGTATTTCAACAGCAAGTATCAAAATATTGTTGCAAATTGATTTATGATTCCTTTCAGAGCTAAATGGCCAGAGACATCTGTGTTCTGGTATGAGTAAAGGGTTAAGAAAGCCTTTCTTGCTGTTTGAGAATGTGACCTTCAGTTAACTTTCTAGCTTACTTCCTCTGGTAACCTCATAAAGATAAAAATGTCAACTGTATTTCTAGGCAATTTTGCCTGTCATAATAATGGCCCTTAATTGGTAAATTGGTTCTGATCTGAGAGGAATTATGAATAAACTCTGAATACCTGATAGGGGCAGCATGTCTTTGGGATTTCCCTTTAGAAGTCTTGTTTCCCATGGGGATGCTAGAAACTTTAATAGTGGAGTTGTTATCACAAGAGATATTGGCTCCTGTGGCACAGCAGGCATGTGGGCTAAGGTATCTCCTATACTTCCTCAGTTTGAGTCTTAGCTCTTTGCACCTGAAGCTGTCACTTAAGGAGAATGTAGCTCCTGGCCAGCTTTCTAAGTGCTTCGTGGACTGCTGTAAACACAGTAAAGGCAAATGCTGTCCTGGGGAAAGCTGAGATTCCTGCTCTTTATCTCTCTGGGTGTGCTTGGTGGCCAGTCTGGTGAGTTTGCCTGTTTACAAGAGCCTAACAGAGATATCCTGGTGAGCTTTGCACCATGGTAGACTGACTTTCCTGCCTTTTTACCTTTAGAAAGTGCTATACTATCCTTCTCCCTGTTAGCTTTCTCCTTCCTGAAATGCTCTTATTTCACTCACTTTGCCTTTATCTTTTCTAGTCTGTTCCTTTATTCTGCTTGAAACACATTTCCCTTTGCTTTTGTCCCCAGTCCTAACCCTTTTTCTTACTCTTCCCTTATTGCTTTTCTCTTCTTGCTACCTCTTATCCATCTCTGTTGTTTTCCTAATCTCTTTTATTGTTTTAATTTTTTAAAAATTGAAGTATAGTTGATACACAATGTTACACTAGTTTCAGGTGTACAAAATAACGATTCAACAAATCTATATACTATGCTATGTTCACAACTGTAGCTACCATCAGTCTCTGTACAATGAATGCTGTTATAATACCATTGAGTATATTCCCTAGGCTGTACTTTTTATCCCTGTGACTTATTCATTTCATAACTGGAGGTTTCCTTAACTTCTTAATTCTGGATTGATAGTGTGACTCTAAGCCAGGTTCAGCCTGGTTCAGCCTGGTCAGGGGAGCAGAATGGACAGGAATCCAGATGCAACTTAGGATCCTAAAAACAAGATAGCTTGTTTCTCTGGTTCTTCACTAGCTAATGCCTTCCTGTATTCAGGCTTCTCATTTATAAGTTATTGGAGACTTACCCTAGATGAAAGTATGAGTATACCATTGTTCAAGGTAGAGTCAAGGTAGAGTCTGCTGTGCAGAATGATTTCCTGCACAGCTGAGACCCACTGTAACATTTAGTTAAGCCTTTGTCTCTTCATTAAGCCACAATACTTAAATGGTTTTCCTAGAAAGAAAATAAGTAGGATTAAATCCTTTTTACATTCACCTCTCTTGCTTTGGCAAAGAGTCTATCCTTTAAGTTACAGAGCTGAAACTTTAAAATGATTTTCTATATGGCATATAAAGTGTATCAAAATCTGAATGTAAAAACATCTCTAAGAGTATAGTATTTGTTTAAGGCTAGATAGAATCAGTCAGGTTTTGAGGGTTGATTTTTAGTTCTTCCCTCAGCTGTGAGGGAGCTTTTCTAGAATTAAGAGGAGAGTGTTTTGAAATGTGGGTGAATTTCAGAGCTGAATGTTTGATGGCAAGAGTGAGAAAGTTTTACACATAGAATTCCTCTTACCTTTGGTATTTTTATAATGTTGTTCTGTCACAAATGTGACAAATAAATAGCCCTTCAGGATAACTATTTTGCAAATGCATAATTCATTTCAGTTCCCACTTTCTTTTTCTTTGTGTTTAGTCATCGTCTGGAATACTTCAAGCCTTTCAGTTTTAATACACTGCTTGGAGAAGAATGGAAACAACCAGAATCAGAGCTGTGGTTAATAGAGAAACCTGATGTATAGGAGTATAGTAGATGACCATATCAATCATTTCTTCTCTGTATCTTTTAAGGTAAACCAACAATATGTATAATTTTTTTAATCATGATACCACCAGTATACTTCAAGAAAAACGATTTTCATAGAGATCAGTGAAAATAGAGTTTCTTTGTAGCAAGTTGTATATGAATTAACAAGAAAATAGAAAGTTTGTAGATGACTTTATCTAGAAAGTGAAAATGTTTCTCAGAGTCATTCAGTCTAGGAGCCATCATGTTCTATCTGCTTTGCATTTCCATCACCCCAGATATCCCTGACTATCAACCAACACTGTTATTTCTCTTCCTACCTCCCTAAACCTCAGCCAGCCTGACACTGGAACATCTTACTTGTGCATTTTTTAAAAGTTCTATGTAGCGTACAGTAATTCTTTACTTGGAAGCTTCTGTGCATTCTTGAAGTAGGTTGAAAACAATGACCTATTTCAGATAAGCAGGACATCCACATCTGTTAAAGCATCATTAAGATACATATGTATGTAACCAGCTGTTTTTCATGTCTTGAGACTATTTTTAGTCTGAAGAAGGAAATGGAATGATAGTCTTAAATTTGGGCAGCAGGTTCTACTTTCATTTACAAACAGATGACATTTTCTTAATGCTGTTAAACCAGATGCCAAAATATCTTCACTTTATTTTATAAACATCAAACACTCCTGGTCTAGAATTTTTCAAATTTTGTGTTGTGATATAGTTCAGTGTTTAAAGCCATCTAGTATATCATCTATGAATTTCTCCACCAAACCTGGTCCTTCACTAGCATTCTTAACTCAGAGATTAGCAGTCTTTCAGGAGAACTTTTTTTAAAAGAACTTTTATTACTTGTACAGAATACCTAGTTGTCTACTCAACAAGATAATTTATCCTCTTGTTTTTTACTAACAGAACCTGAATTTTTAGGGTCACTGCACAAAAACATTTTTCCAGATTCCTTTGTAGATAGAAATGATATGATAAAACAGTTCAGGTTAATGAGATGTGAGTATGCAGTGTTAGGTGGAACTTCAAGAAAAGATGTTTTAAAGATGGAAGATTCAGCTGCCATACATGTTTTACCTTTTGTCCTTTGCCCTCCCCTTACTTTTTCCAGCATTGCATAATTCAAACCTGAGGTAACACACTAGCTATATTGTATCAATGAGGAGACAGTCCAGGTTCCCCTGAGCAGTAAGGCAAAGGGCCTATGTTCTAAACAGTACAATAGAGTAATGTATCATATCTGGAGTGCCTACCATATCTGGATTTCTTTACATAGGAGAAAATAAGCTGCCTAATTTGCTATTCCAAATTGATCTATAGATTCAATACAATCCCAGTTAAAAATCACAGGCGGCTTTTTGGGGAGTATAAATTGACAAACTGACTCCAATTTTATATGGAAAGGCAGGGGACCTCAAAATAGCCAAAACAATTTTGAAAAAGAACAAAGTTGGAGGACTTATACAATCTGACTTCCAAACTTACTACTAAGCTTCAATAATAAAGACGGTGTAACCTTGGCATAGATTTAGACAAATACATCAATGTAACGGAATAGAGAAACCAGAAAGAGAACTATATGCAGTTCTTTTGATTTTTGACAAAGGTGCCAATGTATTTAAAAAGGAAAATGATAATCTTTTCAACAAATGGTATTGAATAACTGTAAAAATCGTGAAAACAAAAATGAAACCTTGACCTCTACTTAATAGCCTACAGAAAAATTAATGTAACTGACGAAGTGAAAAAGTTCTAGGAGAAAATCTTTATAATCAGGGTAGAGAAACATTTTTTTTTTCCAAATAGGACATGAAAGGCACTAACAAAGAGAAAAAGATTAGACTTCATCAAAATCAAAACTTTCTGTTGATCAAAAGCTTCCATTAAGAAAATGAAAAAACAAGTCACAGATTGGAATAAAGTGTTCAAAATATCCATATCGGACAAAGAATATTTATCCAGAATATATGGAGAATATAAACCAGTAATATAAGGAGAAGCCAGTTAGGGACACTTTGCAAAAAAAATATACAAAAGGCCAATAAGTATATAGAAAGTCAACATCACTTATTTTCAAGGAAATGCAAATTAAAGCCACAACAAGATACCACTAACTGACTAAAATTACATAACATACACATTGGTTAAATGGTTAAAACTGAAAAAGATTGATAATATCAAGCAATAATGGGAATGTAGGGTACCTAGAACTTTCATACCATATGGATAGGAATGAAATATATGGTACAGCCACTTTGGAAAACTGAAAATTTCTTACACACACACCTACTCTATGTTTCAGCAGTTTCATTCTTAGATATACACTCAAGAGAAACGAAAGTTTATGGCAGTTTTATTCATGGCACAAAACTATAAACAACCAAGTTTCTATCCACAGGAGAATGGATAGACAAACTGCAATATAGTTAGACAGTGGAACACTACTTATGAAAACAAATGGACTACTGGTACATGCCATAACCTACATGAGTCTCGAAAACATAACGTTGAGCAAAATGAACCAGATACAACATTCTGTGTAATTATTTATATGAAGGCCAATAATAGGCCAAACTAGGCTGCAGTGGTACATCTCAGAACAGTGATTGCTCTGGTTGAGGGCAGGGGATTCAAACTAGGAAAAAGGGACATGAGGGAATTTGGGGCGGTGGGTAGTTGTAATATTTTGTATCTTGATCTGGCTGACCGTTGCATAGCTGTATACATTTGTGAACCTTCCCCAAGCTATATATTTAAGATTTGTGTAATTATACCTTAATAAAATATTGTTATAAAATAAGCTGTAAATTAAATGGAGTTAACTTCTGTATATTGTTCCATTGAATAATCATTAGTGCTAGCTAAATGTGGCTTATTAACCAATTTTTTTCATTTATTAAGCATGTTTTCTATCTGAAAAGAGAGCTGATATAAGGTAAATACTGACTTACAAAACGCCATAAGTGTCTTCATAACTACATACCATGGTATCAGTATTAGGCATCCTAGAGGAATTCAGAAAATAATTTAAAAATTGACAATAGCAACTAACTCATATGGCAATAATATGCTGGTTTTGGATAGGAAAGTCATATTTAAAATAATCTACAGTGACTTACTAGTAAAATACCTGAAGATATTTTATAAATATATATAAAACTATCCACAAAAAGAGATATTTAGTGTGTCCTAAGTTGAGAAGTGAATCAATCATTCTGAATCACAGGTTCAGATATAAAGCAAATTGTTAGTTCTTCTTTAAATGTTTGGTAGAATTCCCTGGGAAGATGTCTGGCCCTGGGCTTTTGTTTGTTTGGAGATTTTTGATGACTGTTTCCATCTCCTTACTGGTTATGGGTCTGTTCAGACTTTCTATTTCTTCCTGGTTCAGTTGTGGTAGTTTATATGTCTCTAGGAATGCATCCATTTCTTCCAGATTGTCAAATTTGCTGGCGTAGAGTTGCTCATAGTATGTTCTTATAATTGTCTGTATTTCTTTGGTGTTAGTTGTGATCTCTCCTCTTTCATTCATGATTTTATTTATTTGGGTCCTTTCTCTTTTCTTTTTGATGAGTCTGGCCAGGGGTTTATCAATCTTATTAATTCTTGCAAAGAACCAGCTCCTAGTTTCGTTGATTTGTTCTATTGTTTTTTTGGTTTCTATTTCATTGATTTCTGCTCTGATCTTTATGATTTCTCTTCTCCTGCTGGGTTTAGGGTTTCTTTCTTGTTCTTTCTCCAGCTCCTTTAGGTGTAGGGTTAGGTTGTGTACCTGAGACCTTTCTTGTTTCTTGAGAAAGGCTTGTACCGCTATATATTTTCCTCTCAGGACTGCCTTTGTTGTGTCCCACAGATTTTGAACCGTTGTGTTTTCATTATCATTTGTTTCCATGAATTTTTTCAACTCTTCTTTAATTTCCTGGTTGACCCACTCATTCTTTAGAAGGATGCTGTTTAGTCTCCATGTATTTGGGTTCTTTCCAAATTTCCTCTTGTGATTGAGTTCTAGCTTCAGAGCATTGTGGTCTGAAAATATGCAGGGAATGATCCCAATCTTTTGATACCGGTTGAGACCTGATTTAGGACCCAGAATGTGATCTATTCTGGAGAATGTTCCATGTGCTCTATTCCTATTCTCCTGAAACTGTTCCAAAAAATAGAAATGGAAGGAAAACCTCCAAACTCATTTTATGAGGCCCGCATCACCTTGATCCCAAAACCAGACAAGGATCCCATCAAAAAAGAGAACTACAGACCAATATCCTTGATGAACACAGATGCAAAAATTCTTACCAAAATACTAGCCAATAGGATTCAACAGTACATTAAAAGGATTATTCACGGTCTTTTGCAAGATTGAAATCATGGCAGGTCCAGAAGCTGATGCCCAATTCCATTTCACTGGTATCAAAAAATATTTCAACTCTTATACTCTCACAGGTAGAATGAATTGTGTACTGGCCACATATGGAGGGATTGCTTTGATGATCTTATACTTCAAGTTAAGGTCTAAAAAAACACCAGCTGTGAAAGCAACATAAACAGATTTTAACTTGTACCTCATCTGTTAAGTTCCCATGCCTGAAGAAGCTTTTGTCAGCTCATCATGTGATACTCAATTTGTACAATAAATTATGAACCTGGATAAAAAAAAAAAAAAAAAGGATTATTCACCACGACCAAGTGGGATTTATTCCAGGGCTGCAAGGTTGGTTCAACATCTGCAAATCAATCAATGTGATACAACACATTAATAAAAGAAAGAACAAGAACCATATGATACTCTCCATAGATGCTGAAAAAGCATTTGACAAAGTACAGCATCCCTTCCTGATCAAAACTCTTCAAAGTGTAGGGATAGAGGGCACATACCTCAATATTATCAAAGCCATCTATGAAAAACCCACTACAAATATCATTCTCAATGGAGAAAAACAAAGCTTTTCCGCTAAGGTCAGGAACACGGCAGGGATGTCCATTATCACCACTGCTATTCAACATAGTACTAGAAGTCCTAGCCTCAGCAATCAGACAACAAAAGGAAATTAAAGGCATCCATATCGGCAAAGAAGAAGTCAAACTATCACTCTTCGCAGATGATATGATACTATATGTGGAAAACCCAAAAGACTCCACTCCAAAACTGCTAGAACTTGTGCAGGAATTCAGTAAAGTGTCAGGATATAAAATCAATGCACAGAAATCAGTTGCATTTCTCTACACCAACAACAAGACAGAAGAAAGAGAAATTAAGGAGTCAGTCCCATTTACAATTGCACCCAAAACTATAAGATACCAAAGAATAAACCTAACCAAAGAGACTAAGAATCTATACACAGAAAACTATAAAGTACTCATGAAAGAAATTGAGGAAGACACAAAGAAATGGAAAAATGTTCCATGCTCCTGGATTGGAAGAATAAATATTGTGAAAATGTCTATGCTACCTAAAGCAATCTACACATTTAATGCAATTCCTATCAAAGTACCATCCATTTTTTTCAAAGAAATGGAACAAATAATCCTAAAATTTATATGGAACCAGAAAAGACCTCGAATAGCCAAAGCAATATTGAAAAAGAAAGCCAAAGTTGGTGGCATCACAATTCCGGACTTCAAGCTCTATTACAAAGCTGTCATCATCAAGACAGCATGGTACTGGCACAAAAACAGACGCATAGATCAATGGAACAGAATAGAGAGCCCAGAAATAGACCCTCAACTCTACGGTCAACTAATCTTTGACAAAGCAGGAAAGAATGTCCAATGGAACAAAGACAGCCTCTTCAATAAATGGTGTTGGGAAAATTGGACAGCCACATGCAGAAAAATGAAACTGGACCATTTCCTTACACTACACACGAAAATAGACTCAAAATGGATGAAGGACCTCAATGTGAGGAAGGAATCCATCAAAATCCTTGAGGAGAACACAGGCAGCAACCTCTTCGACCTCAGCCGCAGCAACATCTTCCTAGGAACATCGCCAAAGGCAAGGGAAGCAAGGGCAAAAATGAACTATTGGGATTTTATCAAGATCAAAAGCTTTTGCACAGCAAAGGAAACAGTTAACAAAACCAAAAGACAACTGACAGAATGGGAGAAGATATTTGCAAACGACATATCAGATAAAGGGCTAGTATCCAAAATCTATAAAGAACTTAGCAAACTCAACACCCAAAGAACAAATAATCCAATCAAGAAATGGGCAGAGGACATGAACAGACATTTCTGCAAAGAAGACATCCAGATGGCCAACAGACACATGAAAAAGTGCTCCACGTCACTCGGCATCAGGGAAATACAAATCAAAACCACAATGAGATAGCACCTCACACCAGTCAGAATGGTTAAAATTAACAAGTTAGGAAATGACAGATGCTGGCGAGGATGCGGAGAAAGGGGAAGCCTCCTACACTGTTGGTGGGAATGCAAGCTGGTGCAACCACTCTGGAAAACAGCATGGAGGTTCCTCAAAATGTTGAAAATAGAACTACCCTATGACCCAGCAATTGCACTGCTGGGTATTTACCCTAGAGATACAAACGTAGTGATCCGAAGGGGCACGTGCACCCGAATGTTTATAGCAGCAATGTCTACAATAGCCAAACTATGGAAAGAACCTAGATGTCCATCAACAGACGAATGGATAAAGAAGAGGCGGTATATATACACAATGGAATACTATGCAGCCATCAAAAGAAACGAAATCTTGCCATTTGCGACGACATGGATGGAACTAGAGGGTATCATGCTTAGCAAAATAAGTCAATCAGAGAAAGACAACTATCATATGATCTCCCTGATATGAGGGAGAGGAGATGCAACATGGGGGGTTAAGGGGGTAGGAGAAGAGTAAATGAAACAAGATGGGATTGGGAGGGAGACAAACCATAAGTGACTCTTAATCTCACAAAACAAACTGAGGGTTGATGGGGGGAGGGGGTTTGGGGGGTGGGGTTATGGACATTGGGGAGGGTATGTGCTATGGTGAGTGCTGTGAAGTGTGTAAACCTGGCGATTCACAGACCTGTACCCCTGGGGATAAAAATATATTATATGTTTATAAAAAATTAAAAAAATTTAAAAATAAAAATAAAGCAAATTGTTTATAATATGGGAAAAGTAAAGCACAAATATTTTAGATATAACAATAAAAATACTGAATTTGAATGTTGTGGTTTGTAAACTTTCTAAAACCCAGTAGAGATCCTCTTCTTATCTGTTTCGGTGTCTTTAGAACCTCTCAAGTTTTTCTCATCTAGATAAGAAATATTTTCCTTCTTCCAATACCAAGGAAGCAAAAGCACCTTATATAACCGTTTTCTTCTGAAAGGAGCATGCAGTTCAATCACAGAGTTTTGGAAAATTTGTCCATTATTACCATATAAACAGTGCACCCTATAGAAAATTAGTATTTGGGAGCGGTGTTTGTAATCACTATTTCAGATTTGCTTTTCAACTTCAGGACCACGAAAGAATAATCATTCCTTTGTTCAATATATGTATAAATGCATTTCCTTGCTGTGTTCTGAATTGTTCACTACAGTATCATGCAGATCCTCTCTTCTCACCACCTAAATAGATGACACAGTGCATGCATTTACTTAGGTGTTTTCTTGTGCCTCTTCAGAGCTCCAGTAGAGTGTAAGTCACAGTCCAGGGGGAAATACAGTGGTCCCCCCACCCCTTATCTGCAGTTTTGCTTTCAGAGGTTTCAGTTATCTGTTGTCAACTGTGGTCCAGAAATATTAAATGGAAAATTCCAGGAAGAAACAATTCATTAGTTTTAAATTACACACCATTTTGAGTATCCTGATAAAATCTTGCACTGTCCTGCCTAGGAAGTTCACATTGCAGCACTTCCCAAAAGGTGGTGGAAATAATTAGTACACGTGGTGAGCAGTATTGTGCACACATAAGGGGAGCACATGTGTTTCTAGGAAAGTCCGTATCTGTGGCTAGAAAGGGAAAAAGTTTATTGACATGGGATGTTAAACTTGGTGCTTGACATCTTGACAAGGACACCTGAAATTTGTCTTAATATGCTGCCAAGGTAATTCTTGAAATTGGATAAAATGGTGGCTTATATACGTACATGAAGCAGAAATGCTAAAATTGCCTTGGTGGAGTATTGATGAAAGATCAAAGGCTTGGAGAGCTGATAATGTTATGACATTAGACTATAAATGTATAATGTTATATGAGACAAGAGAACCTACCATCTGACTGTGTTTATCTCAAGGAGAATAGAAATAAGGGAGACCGTAGAGGAGAACACCATCATTCTTCAGAAACTCAGTTGTGACCTGGGTAACTATAGGTAGTCTCTGTAGCCCAGGACTGAGTAGGCAGTGTTGCCATAGAACTGGGAAGTCTAGTGTTGATGGGTATGATAAATTGCCAGAATATCAGATTCCTGTAGAGACACTAATTAACAGAAGCCATGTGAATGTAATTACTGTAATGAGCAGCAAGGCTGGAGTGGCCGTCAGAGTGCATTAACATCATATGTCCATGACTTTACCTAATAGTCCAGGGTGTACCTAAGAATGATATGGGTAGCTAGCCACCTTGACTTATAAACCAGAAAAAAAAATTGAGAGCTGTTGAGCAGTAGGCTATTTTCAGCTCTTAGACCATTTTGGTTTGTCACCCTTTTCATAGATCTAATCCAGTTTTCAAACCCAGAGCCTGTTGACTGAAAGAGAAGCTGGGTCCCTTAATAACTAGAAATGTTACCCTAGGAATAAGTGATAAATACTCCCCTAACTCACACCCAAAATAACTCTAGCCTTAAGAAAGGTAACTACTAAGATGTTTGGGATTGCTGAATACAGTAAATTTAGTGACTGAGTTGATGCTGATGATAAGGGACCTGAATTGCTATTATGGCCCTCTGTTTGAATGGGACACATGGAAACCAAGTGATCAAAGGAATCTTGGCTACGAACATCTCGTAGTAAGTCTAATAGGTCCACTCCCCTCCCCGAGATCATTCCCAGGAGCAAGAGAGGATATTGCAGTAGTTTTGGCCATGGTGCAATTGACACTGTCACCCAGTAGATCTGATCATGCTAGTTTCTGTGGTGAGTAAGGATATGGGATAGAGTCTCTGGAAAGTCCCAATAGGCGAGAGATAGTACAGACTCTTTAGGTTTCTGGAGCAAGGTCATGCCTTCTTAGCTAAGAATAATCTCAAATATTTGAATATTTGAAAAGAAGTTTCTGCCGTGTCCCTGGCTTCTAGTAAAGGATGAATACCTGACCATGAAACATACAAGTGACTATGACCAGAGCTATCTATTATGAGGTGGGTATTATCAAATCTACCAAGTCATAAGGTCAAGAGGGCACCACAACAGTCCGTCATATGATGGAGGTACTACTTTCAAGATCTAGTCTGACAAGGTCCAGAGGGCACAAAATAAATAGCATGAATAGATGTCCCAGAACCCTGTCACCTACTTCTATTGCATGGATGTCTTCCCCTCAACTTACACTCAAGGCTTCATGGGAAGATTTCCACAACTAAATAACAGAAGAGGGAAAAAGACAAACCTATTGTGTTATTTTGATATGTTGGTACTAGCTGAAAGTGAAGTGTTCCCATACTACAGATCCATTCAGGGAAGGCCCCAGATGACAGTGATGAAGGGAGAGCCTTCTAGTGAGCAGTCATGGGAGCAGTCTACTTTGTCATTTACTTGTGTTGTGGAGAAATGTCCTTAAGTACATATATTTAAGGACCCCTGCAAATGGTTTGGCTAGTTGGTGAGGATAAGATTTGAAGTTGGGAGGCAAGGAAGTTTGGGAAAGAGGTATGTGGATGGATTTAAGGTAACGAGCACAAGGCATGAGGATATTTATGTTTCACATTAATTCCTGCCAGAGCAGAGACACTATGGAGGAAGCCCTGAACAACCAGGTAGACACAGTGATTTATCCAGTGGATATCACCTAGGCTCTGTCCTCAGCTACTCTAGAGTTTACATAATGCATTCATGAGTAGAAGGACCACATTGATAGGGATGGGGCTATGTATGGGTACAATAGGATGTATACTTTATCACCATGTTGAACTAGTGACTTATTCTTCAATTCCCCAAATCTCAGCAGCCCAGACTAATACCAAGACCTTAACACAGTACCATTTCTTGAGGAGACTTGCCAGCCACTTGATAGTAAGTTGAGTATATGGGACTCCCATTTGAGAAAAAATAAATCATTTATGCTGTGTTCAGCATCTACTGTAAACTTGGATTTGCTTTCTATGCCTACCACATCTACCACAGCTTCCAGAACCACCATTCGGAAAGTTTACAGGATGCCTGATTTCCTGACATGGGATCCTGTATCATATCACCGAGACCAGGGAACCAGTTTTATGATAGAGGAGATATGAAAATAGGAATGTTCCTATAGTAGCTATGGGTCTTACCATATACTGCATTACCTGAAAGCAGCCAAACTAATAGAATGATGAAATGGCTTAGAACATGTTAACTAAGTATAAGCTTCCTGTAAGGTTGGACTGCTTTTCCCTAGAATATAGTATTTACCCTGAACAAATGATCCAAAAAAACTGAAGTTGGAAATTGGCAACTACTATCACCGTGATGCAACTATGGGCCCTTCTGGATTGAAGGTAAAGTAGGAAGGCTTCCACAGTAGGACCCAGTAAGTGTTCCAGTGAACCTGAACCTATGAAAACTATCTAGTCATGGTTCCTTGTGGCAGGAGTTCATCAGGCAAATAAATGCATAATATCTTAAGGGCCTATGACCCTGGTTATCATGAAGAGCTGGAATTACAGCTTTAATGGAGACAGGATGAAATACATCTTTCTTAGGCAATTCATTGGAGCATTTCTTACTTCAATGTCAGATAATAACCTGAAATGGGCAACTGTAGCAGCAGCAGCCTGACAGGGTAAAGCAACTAAGGACACTGATCTTTGAGGATGAAAGTCTAGATCATTTATTATTCAAACAGGCTGGACTTGCTGAAGAATCTGGCCTAGTCTGAGGGAAAAGTAGAATTTGTGGTAGAGGAACGAGATGATATCAATTATAGATGTGAATTCAGTTGAAGTAGTGGATACTGTAGCTTGTTCCACTAAATAATTTGCACTGTGTCTTAATCATGGCTAGTTGCTACCTTGAAGACTATGTGGTAAATTGGTCTTGATATGGAACATGTGTGGCTCCGAATGCTGCAAGGAGTGGACTGTGTTGGGTAGTTTTTGTGTTTCAACTCCCATCTTTTCAGGCCATCTTTTTAAAGCTCCCACCCATTGCACTCTTTCGTAGAACCTACCTCTGTTATACTGCATATCTCTTGTTTTCTACCTTTGTTCTTTTCTGACAATTCAGTTACATGTGACACTTGTGGAAATCTGCTCAGCTTTTCTGATATATGTGCAGATATGCAAGTTCAGGGAGTTAACATTCTTGTGAAATGGGGGATAGGAGTTGGTGGATAAATACTCTTGTCTTCTATCCTCTGGGTAGACGATTCTGAGATGCATTCCATGCAGTTTCTCAAGGGTCTTCAGTGCCTAAGCTTCAGTTGCCTACAGTATTGATCACCTCAAAAACATCACCTTATATTGGTTTATCCAATTTAATTTTTCCAAGATCCCTCTTCTGATTCTTTAGCATTGCATTCCAAATTTAATGACTGACACATAGCCCTTTTTTCAGTCTGCTTTTTAGGGGAACCCAGGCTTAAGTACATTGCATTGTAATTATTTATCCATATGTCTGTTAATTCTGAAGGGCCTATGTCTATGCACACAGAGCCCAGTGTGCAGTGGGCATTCAGTGAGAGTTTATTGAGTTTAATAATTTTAAAAGACATTTCAAAATTTCATGTGTAGGGAAAATCTTGGAGTATTTTCCTTTTTGATATTGGTTTTAATGACGGAAGGAAAGGAGATGGAAACACATCCATACATTAACCTTTTTTCCCTCCTAGCTCTTCATCTTTGTCTTACCTTCTTATTCTCATTGAAACATAGACTGGAGATGCAGGGATGGTTAGTTTTGACTGGGAAAATGAGCCCATATTTAGGAAATTGAAGAGTTCTTATTTTTCCCTAGATCACAACTCTGACTTGCAACAAAGATTTTTTTCCTGTTACACAGGCCACCTTTGTGTCCTACATGTAATAGTAGACAAAAAAAGAAAGGAACCATGTCTTACTAATTTATTCTAGTTTCAGCTATGCTTACACTAAAATATTATTTGTATAGTACATAGCCAATAATCATTGATTTCTAAGTAGAATTTCTTTCAGAATTTCTGTAGCCACTTCTGCTGCTTCTTCTTGTCTCTAAACATGAGGGGCCTCCCACTTCCTTCTGTCTGTCCCAAGTTTCTGTCCCTCCCAGTCCTCTTTACCCACCTCCACTTGTCCTTTAGTCATCGTCACAATCAACGGTTTTACTCTGTAAGTGCTGATTTTACTAGGTATTGACTCAGTGACTTAATTAGGTTAATTTATACTTAATGGATTTTTGGACCTAAGTCCAAGAGGTAGCATTTACATTTTAAGATGAGCGTATCTACATAATGAATCTTCTAATTGAAGATTTATATGGGCAGCATATTTGTTGTTAAGTCATCATTCCTGGACACTATCTGATCATTTCTTACCCTAATTTTGTTCTTATAGAGCAAATTTTTATATTGACAATCAGAAGCACTTTATCACCAACGATCATTTTTCATAAAAGGAATAGTAAAAAGAGTTATCACCAGAGCTAAGAGTATACAGGTGTGAGGAATATAGGAAACAAGAAATTATTAATCTATGAAAGGTGAGAGGTATCTGTACAAATCCCATCTTACGTGGTACACTCACAGAGAAGATGAATGTTCAAGCCACTTCTTATTAATAAGCTACTTGCCAAGAGAAACACATTTTTCCATAGGCCCCTATAGCGTATTACTTATTGCAGCAGTGTCACACCTGAAAATTTGTCATTGCAACAGGTATATTTGGGTAGTGGGCTAGTGGCTAATGTGAAGGCAGATCTCTTAGGATTTGTCGTGATTAGGGAATGAATCATAATGTAGGAGAACATTAGAGAGGCAGAAAACCAAGGCTGCTTCTATACTAAATGCTTTTACTAACGTGGTTTTTGTCAAAGATCAAAAGACAAACTTTAGAAGATCTGAAAACTTTGGCAACCGAATCACACCCTTGAGGAACTTGCAATAACTATAATAGCCTCTTATCTACATACCAGAAACAGAAATCATTTATAGTAATTTATTGTAAGTAATCTTGTAGACTACTTGTGTAGAAAACCTAAAGATAGTGAATGTCTGCTTTCCTGTCCTTAATATTTTACTGTTTGCAATGGTGACAGTGTATCTTTTTCTCCTGAGAGGACCATCTGCTTTCAAAAATAAGTAATTTATATCAATGACTTTTCAAACTGCAGGCTGAAAACCTGTTAGGGAGGGATTGTGGAATCTATATAGTGGGTTGTAACATACAGATAATTAAATAGAACTGAAATATCAGACTGCCTCACATTTATTATGTGTATACATTGTTTCAAGAGTTCTGTTCTTATGTGGATCTAGTCACAAATGTTCAAGATCCATCAATTTAGAGTGTTTACAGAAACCAGTTCTAAACACTGGTTTTTCACAGTATTATATTTTGGGTTACTAGACAATATCCAAAATATTTTCAATGATTAATGACTGGAGAAGATTTAGAGGGGAACCTCACATTTAAACATGCCTCCAGTGCAGCTTAAAAACTAAGGAAAGAAAGATGGCTTTCTAGTTTACTCTTCAATTTGATTTTATTTATAACTTGGAAAAAAACAGATATATGGATGGATGGATAGATAAATAGTAGATAGATAGAACTTGCATATATAGAGCCTCAAATTGTAAATTTATTCATTGGAAGTGGTTCATTTTCACAATATATAGCTCCGTATCTAATCTATAAATTAAGAAGCTTTGGTTTATAAGTAAAAGTAAGTTTAGCTCAAACCAGCTCAAATAGTAAAAGGTATGACAGACTCACTTTTTTCAGTTTGAGGTAGAGGTTGATAATCACACTGTGTCCTCGGGTTTCTACCCTCATTTATATTGATGTTTTCTTGCTCTGTCATCTTCTAGGCCATCTTCATCTAAAGACAGCTTATTTTTGCATATGAAATGACTGTGAGTGTCACAGGTCTTAAAATGACAAACCACATTTTAAGATAATTTAAAATGACAAGTCCAGTGCAAGAGAAAATACTCTGGTTTTTGCCACTATTCTACCTAGTTTCCTCATATTTTACAAATTCTGCAGCCTGGGGGCATCTGGGCAGCTCAGTTGGTTAAGCATCTGCATTTGGCTCAGGTCCTGATCCCAAGGTCTTGGGTTTGAGCCTCATACCCGGCTCCCTGCTCAGTGGAGAGCCTTCTTCTCTCTCCCACTTGTGCTCTCTTTGCTCTCTCTTGCTAGGTCTCTCAAATAAATAAAATCTAAAAAAAAGAAAAAAAAAATTCTGCACTGTGGATTTTGAAAATTTTGATAATTCCTATGCTTTTATCTGCTTCCTATATTTTCTGTGAATTACATCTAAAAGCTTGGTTACATTCAGGTTAAATTTTTGGTAAGAGTATTTCTTAGATGGTGTTGTATTCTTCTGTCAGGAGATGCATAATGACTGGTTATCTCCATTTTGTGATATTAGGAGCCATTGATGACCATCGGCTAAATTCATAAATTCATTAGGGCTTGTAAAATTTTGATAATTCCATCTTTCGTTATTACATATTTCTTAGTTGAAATATTTCTATTAAGAATGGTCTCAATTCAACTATTTGGATATCAAGAAACACTGTTTCTACAGTATAAATGCTTGATTCTTTTTATTTAGCAGTTTTATGAATAATTGGTGCTATAGCAATCTCCAACAATGACCAATGAGATTTCTAAAATTATCTCTCAGACTTCCAGGGAAGATGGTGGAGTAGGATAATCCTGGGCTCACCTGTCCACAGATACAACTACATAACACCCACTCCAGTGTAAATAAACCAGAAATCAATCTGAATACTGGCAGAACAGACTCATCACAGCTAGATGTGGAGAGGAGGCCACATCAAAGATGGTAGGAAGGGCAGGGATACCATTGGGAGCCAAACAGACCTGTAGGACTGTCCACAGGAGGGAGGGATGCCATGGGTGCAGAGAGGGGAGAGGAGAAAACCCCACTCCCTTCACCCCAGGCATGGGGACCCGCACTGAGAAGATGAATCCCCATAACATTTGGCTTTGAAAACCAGAGAGGTCTGGCTTCATGAGTTTTTGCAATCAATGGGGCTTCACACTTGCAATTTTAAAAAATCAACAGGTTCCTCTCTGGGAGAGCTGGAGGGCAATAAGAAACAGTCTCCTCTTTTTTTTTTTTTTTTTTTTTTTAAGATTTTATTTATTTGAAAGAGAATGAGCTCCAGTGAGGATGGTGAGGAGGCAAAGGGAGAGGGAGAAGCTGAGTCCCCACCCTTAAAGAGACAACACAACAAATAGCTGAGATACAGAAAAAAAAAAAAAAAAAAAAAAAAAAGACCCAGCAGTTTGAAAAATACCTGGGAATATGGGAAGATTTATTTAATATCTCAGAGCATGTGTCAGAAGGGCAGAGAACCTTGGGAGACTTCTCCAAGAGCAAAGGAGCTGGAGTGTGCCTTTTCTCTCCCCGACCCCTAACCCCCACATGGACAACTGCAGGAATTAGTGCACTGAAAACACCCTCCACCTACCTTGATAACAGCACATCCTGTTCTAGGTGTTTCTTCAGATCCACTCCCTCCAAACCAACCAGCCTTGGCACAAGTTGTCCCAGGTACCTGCACATAACCCACCCACAGAAGACCTATGCAAACCTTGCTGTCACCGAGTGCCTCAACCTCTCGTTCTCCTGCAGACACACCCTCCAACATGCCTTCAGCAAGAGTCCATCCAAAGTGGTGTCAGGAGCCTGGCAGTGTGCAAGCAGCCCCAACAGGGGCCAGCGCCACCCCAAAGTGACTCCTGCCCCAGGAAGAGGTGATGATAACCACACACACCAGTCTGACTATGGCTTCAGCAGTGGGTTGGGGGCAGATGTGTTGTCTGACTGTTGGCCCTGCCCACCAATGAGAACTTCCCAGAGGACAACACAGGAAGGGTGCCCTGCAGTTTGGTGCTGCTGCAGTTCTGGAAAATACCTGGTCTGACAACTCAAGCCAAAGGCAGCCCCAGACTGGCCCACTAACAGCGCAGGGTCCGAACACTGTCCATAACAGGAGAGAGAGCCATTGCAGACAAGTGGACTGAAGGCAAACATGGCTTAGTCATAATAGCAAGGTACATGCAACATGCATAGGAAACATCCCTGAAGTGCCAGGTTTTGATGATGGTTTTGATGTATCCCCTGACACTGTACTGCAGAGCACTACAGGACCTCTTCTTCATAAGGCCACTCCTTTCAAGAGCAGGAGACATAGCTGACCTTCCTAACACATAGAAACAGACACAATTAGATAAAATGAAGAGACAAAGGAATGTCCAAATGAAAGAATAGGACAAAATCACAGCAAGATAGCTAAGCAAAACAGAGATAAGCATTATGCCTGATAGAGAATTCAAAGTAATCATCATAAAGATACTCACTGGACTTGAGAGAAGAGTGGAGGATCTCAGAGAGACCCTTAACAAAGAGATGGAAAATATACATTAAAATAAAACAATCAGAAAAGAAGGACTCAATAACTGAAATTAAAAATACACAGGAGGGAATAAACAATAGACTAAAGGAAACAAAAGAACAACTCAGTGACCTGGAGGACAGAGTAGATAGAAGGCAATCAAGCTGAACAGGAGAGAGGAGAAAAATAGTAAAAAATGGAAATAGATTAAGGGAACTCAGCAATACATCAAGCATAATAACATTTGCATTATAGGGATGTCAGAGGGGCAGAGAGAAAAAAGGGGGGAGAAAATTTATTTGAAAAAAAAATAGCAAGTTTCCCAAATCTAGGGAAGGAAACAGAGGCACAAAGAGCCCCCAACAAAATCAGCCAAAGGAGGTCTGCACCAAGACACATAGCAATTAAAGTCGCAAAATGTACTGGAGAATTTTTAATTAATTAATTATTAAATTAATGAAAATAAGAGAATTTTTAAAACAACAAGAGAAAGACAGTTACATACAAGAGAAACCCCATAAGGCTGTCAACTGATTTTTCAGCAGACATTTAGCAGGTCAGAAAGGAGTGGCATGATATATTTGAAGTGCTGAAAGAAAAAACATGGAACCAAGAATACTTTATCCAGCAAGGCTATCATTCAGAAGAGAAGGGAGATAAAGAATTTCCCAGACAAACATAAAGGAGTTTATCACCACTAACCAGCCTTAAAAGAAATGTTATAGAGAACTCTGTAAGTAGAAAGGAAAAATCATAAGCAAGAGTAAGAAAAGTAGGAAGCTCAAAAGCAGTAAAATTAAGTGTATCTATAAAAATCAGTTAAGGGATTCACAAAATAAAAGGACATAAAGTATGACTACATATACCTAAAACATTGGGAGGAGAGGAGTAAGAATTTGGTGCTTTTAGCATGGGTTCAAACTTTACCAACCATCAATTTAATATAGACTGGTATATGCATAAGATGTTGTATGTAAACCTAATGGTAACCACAAATCAAAAACCGATAATAAATATGCAAAAAATAAAAAGGAAAGAATGCAATTTATTCAGTAAATAAAGCCAGCAAACTGTGAGAGAAGAGAGCAAGAGAAGAGAGGAACAAAAAGAACTACAAAAACAACCATAAAACAACAATATGGCATTATTTACCTATCAATAATTACTTTGAGTGTAAATGGACTAAATGGTTCAAATAAAAGACATAAGCTGACTGAATAGATTAAAAAGTAGACCCATCTATATACTGTCTGCGAGAGACTTATTTCAAAGCTGAAGACACATGCAGATTGAAAATAAACGGATGAAAAAACATTTAGCATGCAAATGGAAGTGAAAGGAAAACCAGGGTAGCGATAGGTATATTGCATAAAATAGACTTTAAGGGGCACTTGGAAGGGTCAGTCACTAATTGACTGCCTTCTGCTTAGGTCATGGTCCCAGGGTCCTGGGATAGAGCCCTGCATCAGGCTCCATGCTCAGTAGGAAGCCTGCTTCTCCCTCTCTCACTTTCCCTGCTTGTGTTCCCTCTCTCACTGTCTCTCTGTCAAGTAAATAAATAAAATCTTTAAAAAATATATAGACTTTAGGGTTTTGAAGGGGCAGGGGGTGGGAAGGTGGGTGAGCCTGGTGGTGGGTATTATGGAGGGCATGTATTGCATGGAGCACTGGGTGTGGTGCATAAACAATGAATTCTGGTACACTGAAAAGAAATTAAAAAAATTAAAAATTAAAAAAACATATATATAGACTTTAAAACAAAGACTGTAACAAGGGACAAAGAAGGACACTATATAATCATAAGTGGAACAAACACTGTATAATAATAAAGGAGACAATCCAACAAGAAGATGTAACAATTGTAAATACTTATTCATCCAGCAGGGGAGCACACAAATACATAAAGGTGCTAATAAGAACCATAAAGAAGATAATTGAGAGTAATACAATAATAGTAGGGAACTTTAAAACCCTGTTTACTTCAATGGCTAGATCATCCAAACAGAAAATCGACAAGGAAAGAGTGGCTTTGAATGACACACTGGACCAGAAGGACCTAGCAGAATAGTCAGAATATTTGATTGAAAACAATAGAATACACATTCTTTTCAAGTATACATGGAACATTCTCCAGGAGAGGTCACATATCAGGCCACAAAACAAGTTTCAACAAATTCAAGAAGATCAAAATCATAGCATGCATCTGTTGCATTTCTATACACTAATAATGAATAATGAAGTAGCACAAAGAGAAATTAAGAAAACAGTGCCATTTACAATTGTACCACAAATAATAAAATAAATAGGAATAAACTTAACCAAGGCAGTGAAAGACTTGTACTCTGTAAATTATAAAACATTGATGGAAGAAATTGAAGATACCACAAACAAATGAAAAGATACTCCACGCTCATGGATTAGGAGAACAAATAATGTTAAAATATCCATACTGCCCAAAGCAATCTACAGATTTAATGCAATTCTTATCAAAATACGAACATTTTTCAGAGAATTAGAAAAAATAATTCTTAAATTTGTGTGTAACCATAGATTAGCCAAAGCAATCTTGAGAAAGAAAAACAAAGTTTAGGGTATCACAATCCTAGATTTCAAACTGTACTACAAAGCTATAGGAATCAAAACAATATGGTACTGGCACCAAAAACAAAACAAAACAAAACAAAACCAGGAAACAAAAAAAAAAAACATATAACACAGAGATCAGTAGAGCAGAAGAGAGCCCAGAATTAAATCCACACTTTATATAGTCAATGAATCTACAACCAAGAAAGCAAGAATATGCGATGGGTAAAAGTCTCTTCAACAAATAGTGTTGGCTACTTGCCAAAGAATGAAACTGGATCCACTTTCTTACACCATGCACAAAAATAAATTCAAAATGGATCAAGGACCTAAACATGAGACCTGAAATCATAAAAATCTCAGAAGAGAGCACAGGTAGTAATTTCTCTGACATCGGCCATTACAACATTTTTCTAGAAATGCCCACTGAGGCAAGTGAAACAAAAGCAAAAATAAACAATTGGGACTATATTAAAATAAAAAGCTTCTGCATAGTAGAGCAAATAAGAAATCTAAAAGATAACCCATGGAATGAGACAAGATACTTGCAAATGACTTATCTAATAGTCTCCAAAATATGTAAAGAACTCAACACCAAGAAAACCAAATAATCCAATTAAAAATGGGCCAATGACACGAACAGATATTTCTCCAAAGAAGACATTACAGATGGCTTAAAGATACCTGAAACGATGATCTGCATCACTCATCATCAGGGAAATGCAAATCAAAACAACGAGATATCACTGTATATCTGTCAGAATGACTAAAAGAAACAAGTGTTGTTGAGGACATGGAGCAAAAGGAACCTTGTGCACTGTTGGTGGGAATGGAAACTGGGTGCACCACTGTGGAAAACAGCATAGAGTTTCCTCAAAAAATTAAAAATAGAATTACCATTATGATCCAGTGATTCCACTATTGGGTATTTACCGAAAGTATATGAAAACACTAATTCAAAAAGATATATTCATCCCTATGTTTATTGTAGCATTATTTATAATAGTCAATTTATGGAAGCAGCCCAAGTGTCCATCCATAGATGAATAGATAAAGAAGATGTTATATATATATCATATTACTAAGCCCATGAAAAAGAATGAAATCTTGCCATTTTTAACAGCATGGATGGATCTAGAGAGTATTATGCTAAGTGACATAAGTCAGTTGGAGAAAGACAAATACTGTATGATTTCACTCATGTGGAATTTTTTTTTCGTATGTGGAATTTAAGAAACAAAACAAATGAACAAATTAAAACAGAGACAAACCGAAAAACAGACTCTTAACTATGGTGAACAAACTTGGTTACCAGAGGGGAGGTGGTGGGAGAGTGAAATGGGTAAAAGGGATTAAGAGTATGCTTATCTTGAGAAGCACTGAATAATGCATAGAATTGTTGAAACACTATATTGTACACCTGAAACTAATATAACACTGTATGTTAATTATACTGAAATTAAAAAAAATCTCTCTGAACTCACGGATTTAAAAATAGTGTATCTATCCATTGCAAATTTCTCATTAATGGTCAGTGTTTTCCATCTGGCTTTTAAATCTTATGACAATACTTTAATTAGTGGTCTTTAATAGCTTATTTGCTTTCTGGTATGGCAAGATGCTCTGGGTTTATCTTGCACATTGCCTGACATAGACATAGAGCTAGCCATCTCCAGTAAGTCTTGGCTTCTCTTAGCAGCAAATGATATTCGCAGACCACTTATTTGGACATTAGGAGTGCCAATTGCTAATGGTTGGGTATTTTCTTCTAGGCCTTTTATTTTATTTAAAAAATATATATATATATATATATATATATTTATTTATTTGAAAGAGACAGCATGGTGTGGCCTGGCGGGGGGTTGTCAGAGGGGGAAGGAGGAGCAGGCTCCCTGCTGAGCAGGGAGCCTGAAGCAGGGCTTGATCCTAGGACCCTGGCTGGGGTCATGACCTGAGCTGAAGACAGAGGCTTAGATAACTGAACCACCAAGGCATCCCTTTTCTAGGCCCCTTTATTTGTTTGTTTGTTTAATTAATTAATTAGTTTATTTGAGAGAGAGAGCACGAACAGTGGGGAGTTGCAGAGGAAGAGGGAATCTTGCAAGCAGACTCCTCACTGAGCAGGAGCCCAACTTGGGGCTCAGTCACAGGACTCTGGGATCATGATCTGAGCCAAAGGCAGATGCTTAGCTGACTGAGCCATCTGGGCATCCCTCTAGGCCTTTTTTTTTTTTTTTTTTTTAAAGATTTTATTTATTTATTTATTTGACAGAGAGAGAAAGAGAGAGAGAGTACAAGCAGGGGGAGCAGCAGGCAGAGGGAGAAGCAGGCTCCCTCTGAGCAGAGAGGCAGATGTGGGGCTCAATCCCAGGACCCTAGAGTCACGACCTGAGCCAAAGGCAGGTGTATAACTGACTGAGCCACCCAAAGGCCCTCCCCCTAGGCCTTTTAAAGAGCAAATACATCATGACTCTGTATTGATACTACCTACTTAATATTTGTTTCCCTTCTAACCCAAATAAGTTTTCAGTGATTTCAACATAATTTCTCATTTGCTTTTTCCCACAATATGCACCATAGACTCTGAATAAAGTAATACTGTCAGCAACACTATGATTACTGAAAAGAGTTTAAAGGGTGTATTATTTTTGTTTTTGCTATTGTTTTTGACCTTAGAGTATATCCCAGCAAGGAAAGATAGCAAATTTCTGTCTTTAAAGTCAGTTAAAAATAGTTTCTGTCATTGTATTATGCCACCAAACTCAATACACAGGTTCATTGGTTTCATTCCCCTTTCACTTTTGGGGAATTTAAAAAGTAATTTAAAATATTTGTGAGTTTCCAAATTAAAATCTACAAATTAAGATATACCCAGAAAAGTCTGGCTTCTTTTCTATTTCCCTCTGCCCTAAAACCTTCCTCTCTCTATGGATTACCATTAACAAAATTTATAGTTTATGCTTCCATTTTTTAATAGAAGCAGATACATGTAAACAGTCTTTTCTTCCAACTTAGATAGAAATGTTAGCATACTGAAACTAACAGAAAAGATTACATTATCAAAGTAGACTTGTATAAATAGACCGTCTTATCCAAATTTACTAATATGTCAAGGATATAAATAGTCAAAAGACTCAGGAAAATCAGAGAAAAATCTAGTCTATCATTTGTGACTACCTCGACCCTTCTTTTCTGCATTGGACACCTTCTCTGTCCAGTAATAGGTGAGGAATTTAAATGAGGTTTGTCAATGACCTCACATAATATGAGAGGGGTTAAGTTATGAAACATCCATTTTGCATTTAGATTGGTAAAGGATTTATGTGATATTTTCCCAGGAGCCATGCCTTATAAATCCATAGATTTGGGGAGCAGTCTTGCTAAGAGAATTCCACAGTTAAGAGCACTCCTGCTGGCAAGTATCTTTAGCCTAAGGAAGTCAGTTATCAGCATGTTTACAAGAAGATTAGATGGGGACACCTTTTTTTCCTTTCCCAGAAAATGTTCCCTTGGTAATCAGAGAGGAACACATCACAGGCCACCAGCTGCTGTGTAGAGAATTTCCTCTACTAAATATCTTAATGATGACCATACAGCTTCAGAGACCTTTTTTATTTCTTTTACCAACTCAGTTACTTTTTTTTTCCCTTTTATCCACCATCATTTGAACCTTTTTACAATGTGTTGATGGAAGCATTTAACTTCAGTGTGTATTTCTTCTAAGGCCAAATTCACTGCCTTCTCTGACTAATCAGTTTTCATAAGTATTATATCTTTTGGAATATTTAATTTGACTTCCCAGAATATTTTCTCATGTTGGCAAATCATTGTTTACATATATCTTGCTTTTTATTTAATTGTATAAATAGACTTTAAACATTTGTTACACTGTACAGATGTAGAAATGTAGTTAAAATAATGTTTTTTATACCACAGATCAGTTAGTATTATAGGATTATTCTGTTTCTTCTTAAAGAAGCAAGTTCTCCTATATTACCCATTATATTCCCCATTATAATGGTGGTCTCTAGAATCCATTGTCAGTAAATTTTGGATTCCATTTGATTTGTTCCAGCTGTTGTAGTAAAGATTTTTATAGATGTCCTCTAGGGAAGACACAGGTTGCTACTGTATCTGAACATGCATACCTACCAGATAGGTAGTTTAGGAATTGGATTAAAGCATCTTCCTTAGTGTTCCAGTCTCCCCTCTAAGCTGGAAACTGGATGTTTTGTATCATTTTGTTTTGTGAACATCCACACGATCCCTTTAATTCTCCTTAATTATCACAGAGATTTACTTAGTTGAGTGCCACATAAGGACATTCTTTATTGTCTAGTGAGGAGCTAGGACCCAGTTGCTGTCAAGTACACACCAAAGTCTGTAAATATCCAAATGGTCTCTAAGACCAGGAGCCTAATTCTACTCACACTGCTAAATTAGCAGTTCTCAACTCTGCCACATCTTCAGACTTGCCTGTTCCTTCTCTCCTCAAGTTTTGTTTTTTTTTTTTCCTATCAGTAAGGCACATAGTTGGCAATTTCCAAACAGTAACACAGATGTCAAGTGAGGAATCCTATCAGTGAACCAGTCAGCTACTTTGTCAAAGTAATGTGGGGAAGGGAAATTCCTGGAGGGCTCTCTCATTGGATGGATGAGAAGCTTGCTTATGTATTTAGTGCATTCCCCCTGAACTTCCCACCTTAGGGCACTCTACCATATTAGCATTTACCTTGGGTCACTGACATCATCTAAGACATGATTATTATTTAGCCTCAGAATTATCTAATGCCCTTCTGCGGTCCAGGGATACTGACCAAATACCCACTAACAAGCTAGCAAATGTCTTTCAAATGGAGTTTAATGAGCAACTGCCATAGTAGTTACAAATCCAAATCCGAGAGGTCTTTGTGGAGTAGCACTATTTGATTTCTTTCAAAGGCTGCATAGCTGCAAATATCCTAGGAAGTGGATATTCTTACATAATCTGATGGATCATGAGGTCTTAGTGGGGTCCCTGTGCAATCATCCTCTGTAAATATTTTAATGATTGTTTCCTCTCAGGACCCCGCTTGAAAAGAGATTTATTTTTAATGACTTTGAGATAGTGACTAACAGTATTCTTAATAGGAAGACTGTGATTTTGCCAAAACTCAGATAGCCTTCCCAATGGTGTCTTCCTTGCTTGTTGGAAGGGTCTGTTAAGAGACAACAACTTATTTCTCACAGTTTGAGGAATATCTCTGGTTACTCCAGGAATTTCTCAGATTGGGCTGTACTTGGATTTTAGCTGGATTTATTAGCCATCCTCTATTGTCATAAAGGTGACTATGGTTTTAACTCCTCTTGACTTTCCTTTGAGGAGTCAGTTAGCATGATGACATCTGTGTAGTGTATTTATTTGCTTTTAATGGGTAAGTCCAAATACTGACTCACTAGACTGTCATAATATGCCAGGAAATTTACATATTGCTATGGCAGTACTGTAAGTTTACACTGATTTCCATTACACATTTACACAAAAAGGCTTACTGTCTCTGGCAGGATTCTGAACTTGGGATTGAGAATAAAGCATTTTTTTTAGGTGCATACCAGGCCCCCTTGGCTTGTTGTACTTCCTCTATAGTCTTCACCATATTAGATGTAACTGAGGCAATCCAAGGAACTACTTTGTTTGATCTTTGATAGTCTACTGTTTATCTTTAGGAATGTTCTGGAAACTTCTGTGGTTTGTTGTTGTTTAAGTAAGCTCTAGGCCCAACCTGGGGCTTAAACTCATGATGGTGAGATCAAGAGTTACATGCTCTACTTACTTAGCCAACCAGGCATCCCTTGGAACTTTCTGCTTTATATGGTAGCTAGGACTACTGAAAAAGGGAGTTAATGGGAATCAAAACTGCTTCCTCAATGATTTCCTTAATTAAAAGTGTGATCTATTGTTGTTGTCCTAGAATTTTGTATTGATTAATGTTTACTACTGAGGAGGATTTAGCCAATTCTGGAGGTGCTTAGCATGGCCAATTAAAGTTAGGTGAAGGGTGAACTTGGCCAATATTCCCTATAAAGAAGGCAAAGGCAACATGACCCATGTTTTCAGCTTTAGGACTTAACACCGAAGGAGGCTATATTTTAGCCAATAACCATCTCCATTTTATATTTGAATTATTATGCTGTTTATATATTATTTCCCAAGGATCTGTACCACATAAATCCAAGTCTACGTTGGTTGGTTTGTTTTTTTATCATAAGCAATCTTTTTTTTTTTTAAAGATTTTATTTATTTATTTGACAGAGATCACAAGTAGGCAGAGAAGCAAGCAGAGAGAGAGAGAGAGAGAGAGAGAGAGAGGAGGAAGCAGGCTCCCTGCTGAGCAGAGAGTTGGATGCGGGGCTCGATCCCAGGATCCTGGGATCATGACCGGAGCTGAAGGCAGAGGCTTTAACCCACTGAGCCACCCCAGAGCCCCTATCATAAGCAATCTTAAGCCAACCAAATACATCCTGCTAAAAGCATTCCATAAGTAAGGAATCTCTTGCTAGCACATATTTTGCCAGATTGGTCATGATTTGATTTACAAAGAGATTTGACTGGATCATCCTTTTTTTATTTTAATGATTTTATTTATTTATTTGAGAGAAGGAGAGCAAGCAAGAGAGCAAGAGCAGGAGCAGGGCAGGTGGGAGGGGCAGAGGGAGAGGAAGAAGCAGACTCCCATCCAAGAGGGAACCCAATGCAGGGCTCTATCCCAGGACCTCGGGATCATGATTTGAGCCAAAGGTAGATGTTTAACCAACTGAGCCACCCAGGTGCCCCTTAATCACCTTCTTTTCACCTAGGATATTCCCATGTAAAAGAAGAATAGATTGCTATTCTGCAAAGACTTTTGTATTTTTGCCAATATATCTTTGAAATAAATTCCTTGGAAAGGTGTTTTCTAAGTCTAAGGTCAAATGCCTATACAATTTTGCTAAAAAGTACAAAATTATGCTTTATGGGGAAATTTGCATTTTAAAGTATGATAGTTTCTTTTATCCCACAGCATCTTCACCAGGGTATGTTATCACACTTTCAAGATTTTTCTGTCCTGATAGCTGAGAAATGATATGTTAGATAATTTGCATTAACCTTATAAGGTTGTTAGATATCATTTGTGTGTATATCAGAATTTGACAGTGTTGCTTCTAGATATCCCTCATTTGTCTTGGGGATATCACTTTCTCAGTTCACCTTCTTCTAATTCATCTTGGCTAGTTCCTTCTCTTTGTAAACCTAAAAATGGAATTTGCCAACACTCAATCTTTAGAACTCTTCTTTCTATTTATTCCCTCTCTTGGTCATCTTAGTCAATATTGTGATTTAAAATGCAATATATGTGCTGATGATTCCACCACATATATCTTCATCCTTTTAATATGTTCCCGGACATATACACCTCTTGCTATTGCCACTAGGTTGTGTGATGAGCATTTTATATTTACATGCCCCAAACTAAACTGTTTTCAGCCACTGTTCTTGATATTCCTAAAGTCTATCTCATTTTAAATGGCAAGGCTTCTGTAGTTCAGGACAAAAACTCTTTCTTGCTTGACCCAAATCTAGTCTATTTAACTAGTTTCCACTTTTGAAATATATCTAGAAGCTCACAACTGCTTAACACCTTCATTACGACCACTCTGGCCCAAATCACTATTATCTTCCTTAGATTATTGCAACCTTGGATTATTGTAGTAGTCTTTGAACTGATCTACCTGCTTCTCCCCTTGCCCTGCTCCCCTGCCACCACCCAAGTCTATTCTCTACACGGAAGCCAGAATGTACTTTTAAAAAGCAATATTATCTGGGTGAAATTTACATAAAATATAATGTACTCATTTATTTATAAGATTAATTTTTAGAAAGATCTTATTTATTTGAGAAAGAGGGAGAACAAGAGAGCATGAGTGAGAGAGAAAGTGCACAAGCAGAGGGAGGGGCAGAGGAAGAGGAAGAAGCAGGCTCCCCTCTGAGTAGGGAGCCCCAACATCCCAGGGCTCGATCCCAGGGCCCTAGGATCATGACCTGAGCTGAAGACAGATGCTTAATGGACTGAGCAATGGACTGAGCCACCCAGGCCCCTCTGAAGTGTACTCATTTAAATGCACAATTTGACCACTGGAAAATATCCCCTCTGCTTATCTATTGTCAATCCCTACTCCCATCCCCAAACCCAAGGAACAGCTCATCTATTTTTTTTGTCCTCACAGTTTTTCCTTTCCTAGAAATTTTATATGTTTATAATTGTACATTATGATCCCAGTTTTTTTGTGTCTGGGATGTCACTGGCATGATGTTTTTTGATATTTATCCATGTTGTTGCATGTCTCAACAGTTTTTTTCCTTTTTATTGCTCAGTACTATACCATCAAATGGATATACTACAATTTATTTATTGATTCACCTGTTGATGGATATTCATGTTGTTTCCAATTTCTGTCTATTTTGTGTAATGGTGCTACCATTGTATACAAGTATTTTTGATGTTGATGGACATTCATGTTGTTTCCAATTTCTGTCTATTTTGTGTAATGGTGCTACCATTGTATACAAGTATTTTTGCAAACATAAGTTTTATTTCTTTTCAGAAAATGTCTAAGAGAACTGGATTATATGGTAACAGTATATTTAGCTTCTAAAAGGGTGATAAATTATTTGCAAAGTGGTTTTACCATTTTATAATAGCAACATGCATGAGGGTTCTTGTTCTACATTCCCACCAGCCTTGATATTGTTAGTCTATTTTAGACCTTCAAGTGTGGGTGTGCTATTTTCTTAATGTTTTAACTTGTATTTCTTGACTGACTAATAATTCTGTGTACCTCTTAGCCATTCATATATTTTCTTTTCTCAAGTTTTTGTATAAAAACTTTGCTGATTTCTTTATTTTTATAATTGAGCTTTTAAAAACATATATATTTTGGATAAAAAGTCCCTAGACAAATGTATAGATTGCAAATATTTTCTCCCAGTCTGTAGCTTGGCTTGCCTTTTAATTTTCTTAAATGCATCACTCAAAGACTAGATGTTTTATAATGTCTACTCTTTGAATTCACAATACAATTCACTGCTAGAATACATTCTTTTACTCTTCTATCCACAATACAGTATTTTTGTTTTTGCTTTCATTAGTTAATTATATTTTATAAAAATTTAAAAATGAGAAAAGTAAGGTGTTTTTTTTTTTTTTTTTTTTTTTTATTTTTTTTTTTTTTTTTTTTTTTTTTTTTTTTTTTTTTTATTTCCTTTTTTTTTTTTTTTGTTTTTTTTTTTTAATCTGGCATCATTTTCTTCTGCCTAAAGAACTTCCCTTAACATTTACTAGAGTATAGGTCTGTTGTGAGGAATTCATTCAGAATTTTGTTTTTTTTTTTTTTTAAATTGACATATAATGTATTATTTGTTTCAGAGGTACAGGTCTGTGATTCATCAGTCTTACAAAATCACAGCACTCACCATAGCACATACCCTCCCCAATGTCCATCAACCAGCCATCACATCCCCTCCACACCCCTCCAGCAACCCTCAATTTGTTTTCTGAGATAAAGAGTCTTATGGTTTGTCTCCCTCTCTGGTTTCATCTTGTTTAATTTTCCTCTCCCTTCCCCCATGATTCTCTGTCTTATTTCTCAAATTCCTCATATCATTGAGATCATATGATAATTGTCTTTCTCTGATTAACTTATTTCACTTAGAATAATACCCTCTAGTTCCATCCACATCGTTCCAAATGGTAAGGTTTTAGTTTTTTTGATGGCTGCATATCTTTCCATTGTATATATATTCACTACATCTTCTTTATCCATTCATTGATTGATGGACATGTAGGCTCTTTTCCATATTTTGGCTATTGTGGACATTGCTGCTATAAACCCTTGGGTGCGCATGCCCCTTCAGATTACTACATTTGTATCTTTAGGGTAAATACCCAGTAGAGCGATTCCTGAGTCATAGGCTCTATTTTCAACTTTTTGAGCAACCTCCATACTGTTTTCCAGAGTGGCTGCACGAGCTTGCATTCCCACCAACAGTGTAGGAGGGGTCCCCTTTCTTCACATCCTTGCCAACACCTGTCATTTCCTGACTGGTTAATTTTAGCCATCCTGACTGGTGTAAGGTGGTATCTTGCTGTGGTTTTGATTTGTATTTCCTTGATGCCAAGTGATGTTGAGTAATTTTTCATGCGTCTGTTGGCCATTTGGATGTTTTCTTTACAGAAATGTTCATGTTTTCTCCCCATTTCTTAACTGAGTTATTTATTCTTTGGTTGTTGAGTTTGGTAAGTTCTTTATAGATTTGGGTACTAGCCCTTTATCTGATATGTCATTTACAAATATCTTCTCCCATTCTGTTGGTTGTCTTTTGGTTTTGTTGACTATTTCCCTTGCTGTGCAAAAGCTTTTGATTTTGATGAAGTCCAACAGTTCATTTTTGCATTGCTTCCCTTGTCCTTGGTGATGTTTCTAGGAAGAAGTTGCTGCAGCTGAGGTCAAAGAGGTTGCTGCCTGTGCTGTCCTCAAGGATTTTTATGGATTCCTGTCTCACATTGAGGTCTTTCATCCATTTTGAGTATTTTTTTTTTTAAGATTTTATTTATTCATTTGACAGACAGGTCACAAGTAGGCAGAGAGGCAGGCAGAGAGAGAGAGAGAGAGAAAGAAGCAGATTCCCAGCTGAGCAGAGAGCCTGACGCAGGGCTCAATCCCAGGACCCTGGGATCATGACCTGAGCCGAAGGCAGAGGCTTTAACCCACTGAGCCACCCAGGTGCCCCAAGAAATAGACTTTTATATACATACAATGGCATATTATTCAGCCATAAAAAAGAACAAAATCTTGCCATTGGCAACAACATGGATGGAGCCAGAGAGTATCATGCTAAGGGAAATAAGTCAGTCAGAGAAAGACAGAGATACCTCATGATTTCACTCGTATGTGGAATTTAAGAAACATAAAAATAAAATAAAGGGAAAAAAAGAAAGACAAAACAAGAAATAGCCTTTCTTAAAAAAAGATTTTATTTACTTATTTGACACAGAGAGAGAGCGATCACAAGTAGGCAGAGAGGCAGGCAGAGAGAGAGGGGGAAGCAGGCTCCCCGCTGAGCAGAGAGCCCGATACGGGACTCAATCCCAGGACCCTGGGATCATGACCTGAGCCGAAGGCAGAGGC
>NW_019154087.1:3310716-3352184 GCF_002288905.1 Enhydra lutris kenyoni | reverse complement strand
TTTAACCCACTGAGCCACCCAGGCACCCCGCGTTTTGAGTCTCTTTTTGTGTATTACCACAAGAAATGGAAGGAAATGGAAGGAAATTGAGGGAATGGTCCAGTTTCATTCTTCTGCATGCAGCTGTCCAACTTTCCCAATACCATTTGTGGAAGAGACTGTGTTTTTTCCATGGAACATTCTTTCCTGCTTTGTCGAAGATTAGTTGACCATAGAGTTGAGGGCCCATTTCTGGGCTCTCGATTCTGTTCCATTGATCTATGTGTCTGTTTTTTTTGTTTTTGTTTTTTTGTTTGTTTGTTTGTTTGTTTTTGTTTTTTTGTTTTTGCCAGTACCATACTGTCTTGATGATTATAGCTTTGTAACGGATGAAATCTGGAATTGTGATGCTGCCAACTTTGGCTTTCTTTTTCAACACTCCTCTGGCTATTTGGGGTCTTTTCAGGTTCCATATAAATTTTAGGATTATTTGTTTCATTTATTTAAAAAAGTTGATGGCATTTTGATGGGGATTGCATTAAATGTGTAGATTGCTGTAGGTAGCATAGACATTTTCACAATATTTCTTCTTCCAATCCATGAGCATGGAATGTTTTTCATTCCCTTGTGTCTTCCTCAATTTCTTTCCTGAATATTCTATAGTTTTCTGAGTACAGATTCTTTGCCTCTTTGGTTAGATTTATTCCTAAGTATGGTTTTAGGTGCAATTGTAAATGCGAATGACTCCTTAATTTCTTTTTCTTCTGTCTTTCTGTCTTCTGTCTTCTGTCGGTGTATAGAAATGCAACTGATTTCTGTGCATTGAATTCATGTCGAGCACTTTACTGAATTCCTGTGTGAGTTCTAGCAGTTTTGGATTGGAGTCTTTTGGTTTTCCACATAAAGTATCATATTATCTGCAAAGAGTGAGAGTTTGACTTTTTCTTTGGTGATTCAGATGCCTTTTATTTCTTTTTGTTGTCTGATTGCTGAGGCTAAGACTTCTAGTATTATGTTGAATAGCCATGGTAATAGTGGACATCCCTGCCATGTTCCTGACCTTAGGGGAAAAGCTTTCAGTTTTTCCCCACAGAGAATGATATTTGCTGTCGGTTTTTCATAGATGGCTTTATGATATTGAGGTATGTACCCTCTATTCCTATAATGTGAAGAGTTTTAATCAAGAATGGATGTTGCACTTTGTCAAATGCTTTTTCAGCATCTATTGAGAGTATCCTATGGTTCTTGTTCTTTCTTTTATTAATGTATTATATCAAATTGATTTGTGGATGTTGAACCAACCTTGCAGCCCAGGAATAAATCCCACTTGGTTGTGGTGATTATTCCTTTTAATGTACTGTTGGATCTTATTGGCTAGTATTTTGGTGAGAATTTTTACATCCATGTTCATCAGGGATATTGGTCTGTAATTTTCCTTTTTGATGGGGTGTTTGGTTTTGAGATCAAGATAATGCTTGCCTCATAAAATGAGTTTGGAAGTTTTCCTTCCATTTCTATTTTTTGGAACAGTTTCAGAAGAATAGGTATTAAATCTTCTCTAAATGTTTGTAGAATTCCCCTGGGAAGACATCTGGCCCTGGGCTCTTGTTTGTTGGGAGATTTTTGATGACTGCTTCAATCTCCTTAATTGTTATGGGTCTCTCCAGGTTTTCTATTTCTTCCTGGTTCAGTTTTGATAGTTTATACATCTCTAGGAATATATCAGTTTCTTCCATATTGTCAAATTTGCTGGTGTATAGTTGCTCATATTATGTTCTTATAATTGTTTTTATTTCTTTGATGTTGGTTATGATCTCTCCTCTTTTATTCATGGGTCCTTTCTCTTTTCTTTTGGATAAGTCTGGCCAGGGGTTTATCAATCTTATTAATTCTCTTAAAAAAGCAGCTCCTAGTTTCATTGATGTGTTCTGTGCTTCTCTTGGCTTCTATTACATTGATTTCTGCTGTGATTTTTATTATTTCTCTTCTCCTGCTGGGTTTAGGCTTTCTTTGCTGTTCTTTCTCCAGCTCCTGTAGGTGTAGGTTTAGGGTGTGTACTTGAGACCCTTCTTGTTTCTTGAGAAAGGCTTGTATTGCTATATACGCTCCTCTCAGGACTGCCTTTGCCATGTCCCAAAGATTTTGAACAGTTGTGTTTTCATTTTCATTTGTTTCCAGAAATTTTTAAAATTCTTCTTTAATTTCCTTGTTGACCCATTCATTCTTTAGGAGGATGCTCTTTAGCCTCCATGTATTTGAGTTCTTTCCAACTTTCCTCTTGCAGTTGAGTTCTAGTTTCAAAGTATTGTGGTCTGAAGTTATTCAGGGAATGATCCCACTGTTTTGGTACCAGCTGAGACCTGATTTGTGACCCAGGATATGATCTATTCTGGAGAGTGTTCCATGTGCACTAGAGAGGAATGTGTATTCTGTTGTTTGGGGATGGAATGTTCTGCATATATCTGTGATGTCCCTCTGGTCCAGTGTGTCATTTAAAGCCTTTATTTCCTTGTTGATCTTTTGCTTAGATGATCTGTCCATTTCAGTATGGGGGTATTAATGTCCCCTACTATTATTGTATTACTGTCGATGTGTTTCTTAGATTTTGTTATTAATTGGTTTATATAGTTAGCTGCTTCCATGTTAGGGGCATAGATATTTAAAACTGTTAGATATTCTTGTTGGACAGACCCTTTAGGTATGATATAGTATTCTTTCTTGTCTCTTATAGTCTTTGGCTTAAAATCTTTGTCTGATAAAAGGATTGCCACCCCAGCTTGTCTTTTGATGTAAATTGTTTTCCACTTCCTCACTTTATATCTGGAGGTGACTTTGGGTCTGAAATGAGTTTCTTGCAGATAGCATATCAGTGGGTCTTTTTTTTTTTTAAATTCATTTTGATACTCTGTGTCTTTTGATTGGGGCATTTAGCCCATTTATATTTAGGGTAACTATTGAAAGGTGTGAATTTAGTGCTATTGTATTGCCTATAAGTTGACTGTTACTGTATATTGTCTCTGTTTTTTCCTGGTCTGTTACTTTTAGGCTCTCTCTTTGCTTAGAGGACCCCTTTTAATGTTTCCTATAGGGCTGTTTTGGTGTTTGTAAATTCTTTAAGTTTTTGTTTGTCCTGGAAGGTTTTTATCTCTTCTATTTTCATTGACAGCCCAGCTAGATATCGTATTCTTGGCTGCATATTTTTCTCATTTAGTGCTCTGAATATATCATGCCAATCCTTTCTGTCCCGCCAGATCTCTCTGGATGGGTCTGCTGCAAATATAGTATTTCTACCATTGTAGGTTACAGACCTCTTGTCCTGAGCTGCTTTAAAGATTTTCTCTTTGTCTCTGAGACTTGTAAGTTTTACTATTTGATGGCAGGTTGTTGGCCAATTTTTGTTGATTCTGAGTGGAGTATTCTGTGCCTCCTGCATTTTGATGCTTATTCACTTCCCCAAATTAGGGAAATTCTCTATTATAATTTGCTCTGATATACCTTCTGTCCCCCTACTCTCTTTCTTCTTCTTCTAGGATCCCAGTTATTCTAATATTGTTTCATCTTATGGTATCACTTATCTCTTGAATTCTCCTCTCATGATCCAGTAGTTATCTCTCTTTTTCTCACTTCTTTATTATCCATTATTTGGTCTTCTATAACACTAATTCTCTGTTCTGCCTCATTTATTCTAGCAGTCAGAACATCCGGTTTTGATTGCACCTCATTATTAGCTTTTTTTATTTCAATTTGGTTAGATTTTAGTTTTTATTTCTCTAAAAAGGGATTTTATTTCTCCAGACAGGGATTCTCTACTATCTTCTATGCTTTTTTTCAAGCTCAGCTAGCATCTTTATAATCGTTATTCTCCTGTAGTTCTGAAATCTCACCAATGTCCATGCTTATTAGGTCCCTAGCAATCGGTACTGCCTCTTATTCTTTTTTTTGAGATGAGTTTTTCTGCCTTGTCATTTTGTCCAGAGAGGAATAGATGAGTGAGAGAGCAAAATGCTTTAGCATTTTTTTTTACCCTTTTAAGGGTAAGAACGACTCCAGAAAAATATACACTAACCAAATCAGAAGAGACCTGAAACTGAGGGGAGAAGAAAGGGGAAAAAAAAATATATATGATTAGGCTGGTGAATAGAACAGAGATACACACTTGATTTTGGGTGTATTTTTATCTGTTTGAAGAAACTACCTCCCAAAATTTTAAAGGAATTAAAATTTTAAAAATTTTAAAGGAAATTAAAAGAATTAAAATTTTAAAAATTTTAAAGAAAAAATTATATATATACATTTATACATATACATATATATATATGTATATATACATATATATATATATGTAAGCACAATGAAGGGATGGAATATGACTATACAGATGAAAATTGAAAAAGATTTTAAAGAAGGAATTGGTATGATAACCAGTTGGTTGAAAAAAGAAAGAATAAAGGAGAGAATGTGATCAGGCTGGAGACTAGAACAAAGCCACACACTAGATTTAGGGTATATTTTGGTCTGTTAGAAGAAACTATATCCCAAAATTTCAAAGTAAGAAAAAATTATATGTATACAAAAAACAAGGTTAAATACAATGAAGGGATAGTATATGACTATAACAATGAAAATTTAAAAAGTTTTTAAAAAAGTTATTGATAAGATTAAATAGTTAAGATAGGAAAGATGAAACATTCAAAAAAATAGAAAAAGAAAAAAAAATAACCAAAATTAAAACAATTTAACTTTGAAAGACTAAAGAATCATGGGAAAAAGCCATGAATTCTATATGCTTTATTTCCCAAGTGTTTTGCAGTTCTCATTGATCAGTAAACTTGGTCTTGCCTAAATGTTCTTGCTGATCTTCTGTGGGAGGGGCCTACTGCAGGGATTTTCAAATGTCTTTTCCCAAGGCAGAATTGCATTGCCCTTGCCAGGGGCCAGGCTTAGCAATCTGCTCAGGTTTGCTCTCAGTAGCTTTTGTTTCCTGAATGATTTCTTCACAGCTTTGGAAGAGGAGAATGAAGAGTGCAGCTTCCCAATCTCCAGTCCTAGAGGAGTCAAGAGCTTGGGACCCCTCTCTTTAGTGAGCCCTCAGAGAAAAGCAGTAAACCATGCCTGTCTCCCTGGTCTCCGGCCGCACTCCAAGGTCAGCCAGCCTTTGACTGAGCATTTCTATCTCTGGCACCTGGCCCTGTTTGGAGTCTCCAAACCCAGCAGATTCCTGCAGCGCACTCCTGTGCTGCCGCTCCCAGTGGAGGAAGGGAATGTCTCCTTGGAACTGCCACTTGTGGGGTCCCTGCTCAAAAAGTAGTGGCCAGACTATGCCTTTGACTATAGTTTAAGGTGACCCTGAGCTGAGAACCCATTCCTCAGCTCCATCTCTGCAGCTGGTTTTCCTGCTCCAATACTTGGGAGCTCTGCTGCACTCAGACACCCCTGGTCTTTCTGTGACCCAGTGGGTCCTGAGACCATACTGTCTTGCAAGGGCTTCATCCCCTGCTTAGCCTCTGGAGTGACGTCCCTCCATGGAGCAGACTTCTAAAGTTGTCATTTTGTGCTCTACTGCTCTCTCACTTGCTGGGAGCCAGTCCCTCCCCTCGTAGTCTATCTTCCCATATATTGCCTTGGATTCACTTCTCCGCATGTCCTGTTTTTCAGAAAGTGGTCACTTTTGTGTTCCCAGAATTGCTGCTGTTCTTCTCTTTGATCTCCTGTTGAGTTTGTAGGTTTGCAGAATGGTTTGATAACTATCTAGCTGAATTCCTGGGACTAGATGAAATTTAGGTCTCCTACTCCTCTGCCATTTTTTCCTCCCTCCTGCACAAAATCTTCTAATTCCCTAAACCTCTGTCTGTAGTTTACATTCAGAAAATACTTCAAACACTCTGTCCTCCTACAAGTTGACCATTTAAATGCCTCTGAACCTATTTTTATCTCCTTTCCATACAGACAGACACACACACACACACACACACACACACAAGTGCACACACATACAAATGCAAATATAATTGGAGGTGTTGGTTGAATTTCAGATTTCTGTGAACTTCTCCTATAGGCCCTACAATGCAAGAGTGAAGAAATTCAGAAATATACGACATTGCATGGCAATATTTTGGCTAGTGGGGAAGGAAATTACAATTATTTTTTGTTTAGTTTCTTCCCACAGAGTGGACAAATCTAAGTCTGTGTCCTAGTAGAGTAATTGGCTGACACATGAATCAATGAAAGAAAGAAAGAATGAATGAATGAATGCAAATCTTTTCCTTAGAGCATGCATATATCCTATCAAATTTTCAATGTTTTGTTGTTAGTAAAATTCCTTTCCAAAAATCTCATGAAACCTTTATCTACATGCTTTTCTTATTGTGCCTTATTATTTTTGCATTTGTCTTATCTATTCAGTTATCTCCTCAACTAAACTGAGCTACTTGGGGACGTGACTTGTGCCTAGTTTGCCTTTTCCTCACTACAGTATAAGCTGAATGTTTTGTATCCTGTAAGTCCTAGAAATAATTTCAAATAAATGAAAATAATTTAGTTAATGAAGATCTATTCCCAATTTCAGTTTAGAAGATGTAAGAAATGTCATCTTAGAGGCTAAAGGCTGATTACTAATTAAAAGTTGCTAAAAATATTTCCTCTAGACTTATTCAATGAGTCAATAAACAGTTTTCCTCCATTAATAATATTATTATGATATTTTAGAAGAAAAACAACTTTTAAAAAAAGTTAGCATTGCTTTTAGTGACCATAAGTGTCTCTATCAGAGTTAGTCTATGTGATATTGGTCTACCTTGTTTTGACCATGTATTTGCCACATTAATCCATCACTATTATTTATTAATAAATACAATCAAGGACAGTAAATAAACTTTCTCATAAATATGAAATCTAATGTGGTAAGCTTGGTAAGTTGTATTAAGATATAAATAATGTGCAAAATGCATTTTAAAGTTTTATATATATATATATATATATAGAGAGAGAGAGAGAGAGAGAGAGACAGAGTGCACACACATGTAGGGGAAGGGGCAAAGGGAAAGGGAGAGAGAATCTTACGCAGGCTCCACTCCCAGTCTGAAACCCAACCAAGGGCTCAGTCTTACAACCCTGAGATCATGACCTGAGCTGAAATCAAGAGTTGGATGCTTAACCAGCTGAGTGCCCTTTTTTTGTTTTAGTTTTTAAAAATGAAGGCAATCCTGATCCTACTTCTTATTGCAGCATGCTGTGGAGACCCTGCATGCTGCTCTTTACCAAAGACATATTTGACCCATTTTTATAATTTTTCAATCCTGCAGGGAAGTTACTGTTTTTTAGGGAGGGTCATAGTTTTTCCTATCTTAGGAAGAATTTCGCATCAGTGTTTTTTTCATTTTTCACCATGTGCTTAAAATAAAAGTGGTGCAGTAAAATTTCTATTAGATAATAGAGAAATGAGATGTTGGTTATGCTGGTAAGTATTTCTAATTATTAGAGTTTTAGATAAATAAGGTTTTATTGTGAAAGTATTGCATTTAAATCATTGTCAAGTTGGGGTAAACTTTTTCAGGAACACTTGTAGAATCATCTAAAAGAATTGGATTTCAAAAGGTGAGAAAGAAAGCTGTATGCCAGAGGCCCTTTTGCTAGTGAATAGTTAGCAGAACAATTTAGAACTGTTAAAGAATGTTCAGCATCAAACCTTATGTTCCATGGGATGTACAGATTGATATGGGTAAATCAGAAAGATTTGATGTTTTGTAAAAAATTCTATATTAAAGTCCAATAGATTGAGTCAAAACTGGAGCACATATGTATCTTCTGACTTTATTTAAAGCAATAGGTAGATTCAGAAAGAAAAAGCAAGTATGTGACATGCAAAGAAAAACCTTTCACTTAGAAGCCTAAAATATTTTAAAGTTATCTTGTATTTTTTTGTAATTTTGGGAGTCCCTCAGAAATATTTTGCATGTTAAAGATGATCAATTAATAATTGCAAGTGGCTTCAGAAGAATAAACAAGAGTGAGTGACTGTAATAACTCAGATACATTTATGTGCAAATTATAAGTCCTTTTTTCCTCATTAATTACAAAGAATGTATTTCAAATCTTGAATAGGCATTTAGTATTGAATGTATTCTATCCAAATATGATAATATGTCTATTCTCTAAATACGTTTTTACAATTTTTTTTTACCATATTGTAGCCTCACTCCAAATCAGATTACACAGGGACAGAAAAATTGATTGGGTGCTTTTGAATGATTTTTTTTCCATTCTTTGATCTTAGGGCTTCACTGCATTGCAGCCAATCCTACTATATTTATATTTGCTTTTAGGGTTGAGGGTGTTAAGGCAGGGTTCCTTTGTTCTTGAAAATTAGGAAACAAACAAAAATTCTTTTAATAAAAATATGAATTTGAAATAATTATGATATTCACTAATATTTGTATTTCCCCTACGTAGTCTTTTTTTTTTAGATTTTATTTATTTATTTGACAGACAGAGATCACAAGTAGGCAGAGAGGCAGGCAGAGAGAGAGAAGGGAAGCAGGCTCCCCACTCAGCAGAGAGCCTGATGTGGGGCTCAATCCCAGGAACCTGGGATCACAACCTGAGCCGAAGGCAGAGGCTTTAACCCACTGAGCCACCCAGATGCCCCATATAGTCTTAATATATTTTTAAATGTTGACAAACTCTTAACTTATTTATTTTTGTTTTTATTTTAAGATTTTATTTTTAAGTAATCTCCACAGCCAAAGTGGGGCTCAAACCCACAACCCTAAGATCAAGAGTCGCATGTTCCACGTTCAGAGCCAGCCAGGTGCCCCAACAAACTCTGTAAGTATATTACCATTTTAAATTGTGAACATGTTATGTGCCTCACTTAAATAGGGGAAGGGAAAAAGCTTGCTTTCTTGGAGAACACTTTTTTAAAAAAAATTTCTGTATAGCCCACATTTAACTTCTAAAACATTAATTACATTTGCAGTGAGGCAAACAGAGTCTTGGAGGGGCAATTAAACCTCATGCATTAAGGATAAGCTGGTGGCCTTTGAGAGTGCAGAAAATGTACAATTATGCTGTTCATTACATGTAATTTTTCATTAATGCCTTTGAAGGAGCTCTAACAATGCAGAATAGCTGATTGTGCCTCCTTCAAACTTTTTTACTTTCCCCACCCTGCACTTGACAGGTCGTAAAGTACTTCAGTGCCTATTATTGGAGAAGTGTTTTGACTGGAAATTCCAATGGGATAGGTTAATTTCATTGGCTCTCAATTATATTTCTTGAAGCTTATAACAGCACAGGAGTCCTGTGCCTATAGTTGAGGAATAATGGAATTCTAAATAGTTATCTAAAATTTGGTCTGGAAATGTAACTACATATCCAAACAAATTCATCCCAATTTAGTTCAGGGTGATATCAACATTTATATCTGTACTAGAAGTTTTTGTTAAAATGTGTAAATACATATATGAATTTAAGTGACTTTGACAGTTACCCTAGGTGAACACTACCAATTTGCTAGAATTATTTTTATAGAATTTTAAATATACTTTTTATATACTTTATATACTTTTAAAAATATACTTATAACTTAAACCTTGGATGTTGGACTCTCAGTAGTTCCTGAAATGGCATTTAGAACCCTTTGATCATGGTGTTTTTCTAGGACATTGTTTCTTCCTGCTTTTTGCCACTAGATGGAAGAAGTAGGTTAACAAAATGATATTTTTGGTGCTTCATTCAATTCTAGCCAGAAAGAACCAACCCCAAGGCTGTGTTTAAAAGAATGCAGTCTCAGCATTCTTTAATTTATATATTTTTACTACAGTATTTCTTTTCATATGAATACTGGCTTTATGAATTTTTTTAATTTTTTGTATTGGTTAATTTTCTTTTTATTATTTTAAAGTATTAGAATTTTCAAAAGTAACCAAAAGAGCAAATAATCACCAGCTGGAAGAGGAGAGGTAAGAATTATGTAAAGATATCGCTAACAGATATGCCACCAAAGTAATTCTTCATATGCATTATTGTCCAAGGAAGCACATACTCACATCAAAATTCATTCATTTAATTATTCTTTTGTGTCACAGATGCTTACTGAAAAATTGGCACATTGAAGACACTGGCTAGGTGCATAGAAATGCACTAGGGATGACTTAGGTGTAGCAATGGTTTATAAGATTTTTACATTCTAGAAGAGAGCCAATCAAGAGGTAAGCCATATTCATTTATGCATACATTTTGAACGAGGCAGAAATGGATAGAGATTAGAAATACAGATGCAATACAGGCTGGATAGAGAAGGTGGGTTTGGATTATCACTTCAATCAGAGGAGATCAGGGATCACTTCATGAAAAACTGGAATTAAAATATATCCTTGAAGTGGGAGAGGCATTCCAGTGATAGAATGAGCAAAGCCACAGAGACAAGAAATAACAACTTAAAAATGTTTAAAGATGAAAGGACAGTATGTTTTAAAAAGCAATTAAAAAGCATGCCTAGGTAAGACATTGTAATTGTATTTTTTTAAGCAGATAATAGTTATAGGAAATATCTTCATTAGCTAAATCATCATGTAGGGGAGAAGAGTGAGCATTCTGGAAAAGTGAAATTTTTCAGTTTGGGAACAGAAGATCACTGAAGATGAAATGACCTGGAACTAGGAATACTAACAACAATCTGATGCCAGTATTTTATTAAACATAGACTCCTGTGGCTTTCATTCTTCACCTCTAACATACGCTAGAAAGGAGACTAATGTGGTAAATAGTGTCATTTGACTCCCAAGAAGTTATTTCAATATTTAACTTTTAAAACAAAATATAGAACCACACACATTTATACCTAGTAGTCTACTGTTATGAATGATCAAAGAATTCTATTCCAGCCACTGAAGGCAATGAGCTTGAACCTTGATATTATGAGTGGCTATAAAATTATCCAACTTTTAAATCCAACCACAGAATTTGATTTTATGACCTCCTATGGAACTGTAGCTACAGGTTAACTAAAGGTTATGAAGTAATATTTCCTTTTTATAGTTCTGAATTCACTGCCTTGTAATTTCAGAGATCACCTTGTTCTACAGTGGGACAAGCTTTATGTTACTATAATTTTGTATAGTTCAATGTGGGTCTTATAACTTTTTTTCCTGAATTTATATTCTATGTTACTCATATAATATTATTTGTATCTAGTTCATCACTATTTTAGTTGCTAGAAATGTATTTAGGAGACCCTTATATAATTTTAAGCCTTATTTCCCTATTTTGTTCTATGTATTGCTTACAGATAAGGCTTAATTAAAACTTAAAATTAAATATTGTTTTATATCTTAATAGGATGAAAATGCTATTCATTAAATCCTCTTTAGATTTGATATATGTATAATAATACATAGGATTGTTAGATTACCTGAATACATTTTTTTATGTTTTTGTAATTGCAAATGAATAAATGCAAATTATAAATAACTTCACCATTTTATTCTATAAGGCAACTTTGTACCTATATATATATAAATGGGCATACATATATGCCCATTTCCTTAATTCAAAATAGTAGTCCCAGTGAAATTTTAATACAAATAAATTATTAGTCATGCTTTGATCTCATTAGATAAAACTAATAATTTTATTTTGCTGACACTTCATATATTGTGTAAAATAAGCTGATCTTTCTACAAGTGACATTAGTTTGATTTTATAATTTCTCTGCTCATCTATGATTAAAATGTTAAAAAAGTAATTGTAACTCAGTACTAGTGTTAGATATGAAAAATACAATTTCAAATGTATTTATCAGAAAAATTTAAAAATGGCTATAGAAACCTACATAAATTCTTGGATTTTTAAAAGGGCAGTGTCTACATAGACTAGGTAGAGAATAGAAGTACTTATTTGAAAAAGCTGGACATAAATTGTATGCTCTATAATTGAAGAAATGATATAGCAAGGAGTTTATAGCCTAGTTATCCAGACTGTTATTTACATTGATTCTATCCACTCAACATAATTGCATAACTATAACTCTGCCCTTGTAGATGCAAGTAGAAAATCTAGAAATAAAATTCTCTAATTTATCAGCTCAGCCCTAACTTTAACGCAGCTTGGTTTCCAGTTATTATCACTTGAAAATTGTTGGAGATTTTCCTATTAAAAACTTTTAAAAAAGAAAACTATCTGGAATACTATGCAGCCATCAAAAGAAATGAAATCTTGCCATTTGCGATGACATGGATGGAACTAGAAGGTATCATGCTTAGCGAAATAAGTCAATCAGAGAGACAACTATCATATGATCTCCCTGATATGAGGAAGTGGAGATGCAACATGGGGGCTTTGGGGGGTAGGAAAAGAATAAATGAAACAAGAGGGAATCGGGAGGGAGACAAACCATAAGAAACTCTTAATGTCACAAAACAAACTGAGGGTGGCCGGGGGGAGGGGGTGTAGGGAGAGGGTGGTGGGTTTATGGACATTGGGGAGGGTATGTGCTATGGTGAGTGCTGTGAAGTGTGTAAACCTGGCGATTCACAGACCTGTACCCCTGGGGCTAATAATACATTATATGTTTATAAAAAATTTTAAAAAAGAAATAAAAAAGAAATAAAACTATTCTAAAATTTAAAAAAAAGAAAGAAAACTATCAACAAGATGGCAACACAGGAAAATTCTGAACTCACTTCCTTCCACAGATATGCCAAATCTACAACTACATATGGAACAATTTCCTCTGAAAAAGAACTGAGAACTATCTGAACAGCTCTTCCACAACAAAAGATAAAGGGACTTCTCTGAGACAATTAGGAGACACAGAGATGTGACCTTGCCAAAATCCCCACCCCTACTGCTGTGACCCACAATTGGGAGGGATCTCACAAATCCAGAGCTCCTTTCTGAGAACTGTGGTGTGTGCCCCACAGTGCCCCAAACCTTGGGACCTGCTCTGAAGAGACAAGCCCCTAAAATGTCTGGCTTTGAAAACCATAAGGCTAATGTCCAAGGGACCGGAAAGGTGGTAGGGAAGAGACACTCATTTTAAAAGTCTTAAATGTGGATTCACTTGCCCCAGGACAGGGGATGAAAGTAGCAGTTTGAAAAATACCTAGACTATATGTGAAGGAGATTCATTTGCTAATATTAAAACATCTGCCAGGGGGCAGGGGACAGTTGGGATTCTCCAATGATGGAGGCACTAATTGATGCCATTTTTGCTCTCTCTGGCTCCTTTGTTAGCACACATGGTCACAAACAGACACAGCACCCCCCTGCTGCCTTGCTAAAGTTAGAAGATACACACAGTCCAAACACTCTACCACTGCCTTGCTAAAGCCAGCAGGTCTGCCCCACTACCTCCAGTGCTCTTTCACTGCCTAGCTGAAGCCAGAGGGTGTGTCCCAGCCTCAGCACTTTCCCACTGCCTTGCTAAAGCTAGTGGTTGTATGGAGTCTACACAGAAAATGCCCCTTAGTCACCCGACCCTGATGGCCAGGAGGACTTGGGACTGGGCCCCACAGGACTGTAGCAATAAAAAAGACAAAGACAGTTCTCAACAGGCTACCACCCCCACAGATCTACACAGACAGCAGAATAAAACACATCCCCAGTCTTCTATGACAAAGGCCTATTTACTTGGTCTAGAGCTTCAGTCTGAGAAATAGGCTTTAGGTTTGCCATACATCTAGAGGATATGGAGAAGCTTTCAGGGACCCTAGACAGGGAGACATCATCTTTGCATTCTCCTTTGCCTTCGCTACAGCTCACAGGTGTCTCCTAGAAAGAAGCTTATACACTTGTCTGAAGCCCAAATTTTTCAGCTGTTGGCCAGGGGACATCTTGGATCTCCTAGTCTAGAGGCCAACAGGGTTTAAAATTGTGATCCTATGGGACCATATGTATCTGCATGCCTTAAATGTTGCTGCTTGAAGATCTGACTTCCAATCAGCCTGAAAGTAGGTGCTGAGATTCCACCCTTTAGAACACTGACACATCTTGGCACAACCTCAATAACTGGGATTTATCAAGAATAAATCAGGTTACTTGGGTAGTCACAAAAGTTGGAGAGACAACCAAGGGCTAAGGCAAGGCTGAATGATCAGGTTCATCTCCTATGAAAGACCACTCCTTCAAGACTGGGAGAGGTAGCTGTTATACCTAAAATGTAGAAAGACATACAGTCAAGCAAAGTGAGGAAACAGAAGAATATGTTCCAAATGAAAGAAAAAGATAAAACTTCAGAAAAAGACTTTAATGAAATAGAGATAAGTAATCTATTTAATAGAGAGCTCAAAGTAATGGTCAAAAGATGCTCACTAAACTCAGGGGAAGAATAGAGGAACACAGTGAGAATTTCAACTAAGAGACAGAAAATATAAGAAAGTACCAAAAAGAAATCACAGAGCTGAAAAATACAATAAGTGAAGTGAAAAATACACTAGAGTGGTTCAATAACAGACTGCATGAAGCAAAAGAACAGACAAGCAATCTAGAAAACAGGTTGTGGAACTCATCCAAAAGGAGCAGCAATAAGAAAAAAAGAATTTTAAAAACTGAAGATAGGTTAAGAGACTTACAGGAAGACTTCAAGCAGAATGACATTGCATTAAGGGGTCCAAGAATACAAAGAGAGAGAAAGGGACAGAAAACTTATTTGAAGAAATAATGGCTGAAACTTCCCTAATCTGGAAAAGGAAACAGACATCTGGGTTCAGGAATCACAGAGGGTTCTAAATAAGATGGATCCAAACAGATCTACATCATGAGACATTATACCTAAAATGTCAAAAATTAAAGATAAAGAGAGACTCTTAAAAACAGCAAGAGAAAACTTGTTACATTCAAAAGCACCTCCATAAGATTTATCAGCAGAAACTCTTCAAGCCAGAAGAAAGTGGCATGATATATTCAAAGTGTTGAAAGAAAAAAAAAACTTGAACGAAAAATACTCTACCTGGCAAGATTATCATTCAGAAATGAAGGAAAGATAAAGAATTTTTCCAGACAATCAAAAGCTAAGGAGTTCTTTGCTGCTAACTTGGCTTTACACTAAATGTTAAAGTCACTTCTTTAGGCCAAAAAGAAAAGGGGTTAGTAAGAAGAATGTTGGGGAAGTAAAAATCTTACTGGTAAAAGTAAATATGTAGTAAAGGTAGTGGATTAATTACTCATAAAGTTAGTATGAAGGTTAAAAGACAAAGTAGTAAAATTAACTACAACTATAACTAATTAAGAGATACACAAAATAAAAAGATGTAAAATGTGACACCAAAAACATAAAACATTTACATTTAAAAGAATAAAAATTTATATATATATATATATATATATATATATATATATATATATCACACCAAGTGTTGATGGGGGAAATATAGTTTTAGAATATGTTAAACTTAAGTTGCTATCAACTTGAAATAGACTGTAGTATGTGAATGTGACCCCTACAACAAAAACCTGTAGTACATACACAAAAGATAATGAGAAAAAAATCATAACACTAATGAAAATCACCAAACAACAAGGGAAGAGAGCAAGGAAACAAAACAAAACAAAACAAAACAAAACTATAAAAACAGTCACAAAGCAAGTAACAAAATGGAAATACGTACATAACTATTAAAAGTTACTTTAAATGTAAATAGACTGAATTCTCTAATCAAAAGACAGAGTGGCTGAATGGATTAAAAAAATATAAAAAACAAGACCCATCTATATGCTGTTATAAAACACTGATCTCAGATGTGAGGACATACAAGACTGAAAGAGGGATAGAAAAAGATATCCTGTGAAAGTAGGAATGAAAGGGAAATTGTTATAGCTATGTTTATATCAGACAAAATAGACTAAACAAAACTATAATGAAAGGCAAAGAAAGGCATTGCATCATGATAAAGGGATCAATCCAACATGAGGATTTAACATTGGGAATCTGGGAAGATAGTGGAATAGGAGGATCCTAAGCTCTCCTCATCTTGCTGGTAAGTATGAAAGTAGCAGTTTGAAAAATACCTAGACTATATGTGAAGGAGATTCATTTGCTAATATTAAAACCTAGATAGCAGCCACATCAGAGCAACTAACCCAGGAAACAACTTGGAGGCTGACAAAACATACTCTGCACAGTTAATCTTAAAGAGGAGGCCACACTGAAAAATATTGGAGCATCAGAGACCCAATGAGGAACTAAATTCCTGGCAAGACTAACCACAAATTAGAGAAACACCACAAGCACAGAGAAGAGAGAGGAACAGACCCCACACATGACATGGGGAACCTGCACTGGGAAGACAAGTCCTTATAAAATTTGGCTTCGAAAACCAGTGGGGCTTAAATTTTTACAATCTGTGGGACTTCACTCTGGGTACTTTAAAAATCAGTAGGTTCAGCTCTGGGAGGGCTGGAGGGCAATAGGAAACTGAGTCCCTGCCCTTAAAGAGACAGCATAACAAACAACCCCACCAAGGTAAAGCATTAGAAGCAACAGTTTGAAAAGGACCTGGAGTTTATGGGAAGGAGATTTATTTACTAATCTCAGAATATGCACTAGAGGGGCAGGTATCTTTAGGAGACATCTCTGGGAACAAAAATGCTGATGGGCACTATTTATATCACAAAATACAAGGATGTAAAATATCACATCATTTACATAAAATGGGGGTGGAGTGGGGTGGAGAGGAGAGTATAAAAATTTAGTGCATTTAGAATGGGTTCAAATGGGGGCGCCTGGGTGGCTCAGTGGGTTAAAGCCTCTGCCTTCGGCTCAGGTCATGATCCCAGGGTCCTGGGATCGAGCCCCGCATCGGGCTTCTCTGCTCAGCAGAGAGCCTGCTTCCCTCTCTCTCTCTCTCTCTCTCTGACTGCCTCTCTGCCTACTTGTGATCTCTGTCAAATAAATAAATAAAAAATCTTAAAAAAAAAAAAAAAAAAAAAGAATGGGTTCAAATGTTAAGAGTGACCATCTACTTAATACAGACTGCTGTATGCATCAGATGTTATATATAGACCTAATAGTAATCACAAATCTAAAACCTATAACAGATATGCCCAAAGTAGAAAAGAATCCAATCATATCATTAAAGAAAGTCATCAAATCATAAGGGAGGAGAGCAAGAGAAGAAAGGAACAGAAAAGAACTACAAAAACAACCATAAAATAAGCAACAAAATGGTAATAAGTACATACCTATCATTAATTATTTTGGATATAAATTGACTAAATGCTCTAATTAAAAGACTTAGGGTGACTGAATGGAAAAAAAAGTAAGACCCATCTATATGCTGCCTTCAAGGGACTCATTTCATAAGTAAAGACACACATAGATAGGAAGTAAAAGGATGGAAAAATTTTTATCATCCAAGTGAAGCAGAAAGAAAGCTGGGGTAGCAATACTTACATTGGACAAAATAGACTGTGAAACAAAGGCTATATCAAGAGACAAAGAAGGACACTACATAATCATAAAGGGAACAAATCAACAAGAAAATATAACAATTGTAAATATTTATGTACCCAACATGAAGCAACTATTTATAGAAATAAGAGAAGAAATCAATATTAATACAATGATAGTAGGAGACACCTCACTTAACATCAATGGATAGATCATCCAAACAGAAAATCAACAAAGAAACAATGGATTTAAATGAAATATTGGACCACATAGGCTTAATGGAGATGGTCAGAACACTTCATCCTAAAACAGCAGGTACACATTCTTTTTAAGTGCACATGGAACATTCTCTGGAAAGGTTAGAAAATAAGTCTCAACAAATTGAGAAATATTGAAATCATCTCATCTGTCTTTTCTGATCAAAATGGTATGAAGCTAGAAAAAACTCACAAATACGTGGAGGTTAAATGACATGCTACTAAACAATAAATGGGTCAACTGAGAAGTCAAAGAGGAAATGAAGAAAAAAAAATACATGGAGCCAAATGCAAATGAAAACACAATGGTTCAAAATCTTTGGGATGCAGCAAAAGCTGTTCTAAGAGAGATTATAGCAATAAAGGCCTACCTTAAGAAACAAGAAAAATCTTGAAGAAATAACCTAATCTTACACCTGAGGAGCTAGAAAAAGAAGAACAAACAAACCCCGAAGTCAGTAGAAGGAAGGAAATAGTAAAGATTAGAGCAGAAATAAATAGAAACTAAAAAAACAATAGAACAGATCAATGAAACCAGGAGCACTAAATTTAATTTGGATCTGACTCCGAAAGAAAGGCAAAAAAGCAAAGTAATTAAATGGGATTACATCAAACTAAAAAGGTTCTGCACAGCCAAGGAAACCAACAAAATGAACTGACAATTTGCTGAATGGGGAAAATATTTGCAAATCATATATTCAATAAAAGGTTAATATCTAAAATATATGAAGGACCCTTACAACTCAATAGCAAAAAATCAGATAGTCCAATTAAAACATAAACAGAGAGACTAGGTAGACATTTTCCTAAAGAAGATATAAAGACACGTAAAAAAATGCTCAACTTCCCTAATTACCAGGAAAATGGAAATCAAAACCACAGTGAGATATTACCTCACATATGTTAGAATGGCTAGTATAAAAAAGACAAGAAATAACAAGTATTGATGAGGATGTGGAGAAAAGGGAGCCCTTGCGTACTGTTGGTGAGAATGTAAATTGGTACAGCCACTATAGAAAATAGCATGTGGTTTCTTAAAATAAATAAATAAATAAATAAATAAATAAATAAAAATAGAACTACCATATGATCCAGAAATTTCACTTCTAGATATTTATTGAAGAAAATGAAAAAGAAATGAATTCAAAGATATGTGCTCCCCTATGTTCATTGCAGCATTATTTTCAATAGCCAAGATATGTAAGCAACCTAAATGTCCCTGGGTGGATGAATGGGTAAGGAAACTGTGGTGTGTATATATACGGTGGAATACTATGCACCTATAAAAAAGAATGCAATTTTTCCAACTGCAACAACGTGAGTGAACCTTGAGGGCATTATGCTAAGGTAACTCAGTCAGAGAAAGACAAATAATGTATGATTTACTTATATGTGGAATATAAGAAAAACCAAAACAAATTAATAAAGAAAGCAAATCTTGTAGATACAGAGAACAGATTAGTGGTTGTGAGATGGGAAAAGGATTGGAGGTGGGAGAAATGGGTAAATGGGGTCAAGAGGTACACACTTCCAGATGTAAAATAAATGAGTCATTATGGAGATGTAATATATAGCATGGTTATTATAGTCAATAATATTGTACCACATATGTGAAAGTTGCCAAGAGAACTCTTAAAAGTTCTCATCACAAAGGTAAAAAAAAAAAAAAATTTTTTTTTCTTTGTATGGTGAAGAATGATAACCAGCCAGATTGTCATGATCACTTCACATGAATGAAAATCTCAAATGATTCTGTTGTACATCTGAAACTAATATAATATTGTATGTCAATTTTACTTCAATTTTAAAAAATAAAAAAAAGAAATCAATGAAAGTTTATATAACTAAACAAGACATGTCTGTTTAGAGTTATCTGCTCTTTTTTGACTTTTAGAAGTTTACTTATTCCAGTTTAGAAAAATTCAGTGTTGCCTTTCAGGAGTCATAGCATTTTTGGCCAAATAACATGTCCCTGTTACTATAGGTGTTGTATTATTCCTCTGTGGAAATTTGATTTAAGAAACCAAAACTACAACTTCATCAGGCCAAATTCCACTCTACATAGTGCTGGCATCAAATGGGAATTTTGCAAGTTTAAAAGAAAGCATTCTTTAAGCAGTTGAGAATTAAGTAAACATCAGGAATTTTGGAAGGAGGTTGACATCATAATTGCATCAGCAGTTGAGCACTAGGATACCCCAAACTGCCATGTATGGTGTTGTGAGGTTTTGTTTTGTTTTTTTGCATTTAAGGTTTTCTTTATATACCGTGTGTTTAATAAAATAAATACCTCATTTAAGAAGTTTCACACCAGAGAACATTTGAATATTAGAATTAAAAATATGTGCTTTCTGTCCAGGCATATTAATTTTATTTTGTTCTTTAAGTTTTCTTATTGGAGTTTGATATTTTTAAATTTTTTTTAAAGATTTTATTTATTTATTTGACAGATAGAGATCACAAGTAGGCAGAGAGGCAGGCAGAGAGAGAGGAAGGGAAGCAGGCTCCCTGCTGAGCAGAGAGCCCGATGTGGGGCTTGATCCCAGGACCTTGGGACCATGACCTGAGCCGAAGGCAGAGGCTTTAACCCACTGAGCCACCCAGGCGCCCGATATTTTTAAATTACATAACTAAACAACTAAAATTTCCTGTATAATTAAGATTATTTGACATTTTGAATTTTTACTAAAGTTAGTGATAGTTTTACTGAAATTTGCAAGTTGCTGTAAGAATGCTTTTGACCATTTTGGGCTATTAGAACATAATCTATTTGTAAAGAAAAGTGAAAAAAACCCTCAACATAATACATTTTAAAATTGTCCCAACGCTTTTTCTATGCAAAAATAGCTCAGAGCTAGACATAATTTGAGAATATTTAGGAGCAAAAGAACAATAATACCATTGAATGTATGGAGTTTTAAACTTTTGTGCAGATAAATTTCTTTTGCTTTTATGATGGGATAGTTTTCTTAATGGCTGTTTAAACCTATAGCATTCAATGCTTATGGTAATTTATTCTTGGCTCTAAATTTTGCTTTCTTTCCTTCAGTCAGAATAACTTTGGTTAATTTTCTTTGTATAATGAGAAAGGAATAATTGAGAAGGCATGAGTGTGTCTAGCACAGGGACATTCAGGAAGTATAATTTTGCAGAGAGAGAATAAAGAGTTCCATTGTTATTGAGTTGAGTTCAATTCAAGATCCTTTTTTCTTCAGACATTTCAAAAGAATCATTTGAAATAAAGACATAACTTTGAAAATGAAAGATTACCAGTGTAGTTAGGGGAAGTTGGGATAGAAAAATAAATTTTAGATAAGACTTCAAAATTTCCTAGAGTATTTTTATTCTTCTATACATCTTCCAAATTGATTCTTCGAAAACATAAACCTTGTCAGTAAATTCTCTGCTTAAAACCCTGCAGTGGTTCCACGTGGCTTCAGCATAAACTCTAATGTTAGCTCCTGGGATCTGCACCCACTCTATCAGCCTTACTTCTCTGCTTCTCTGACCATATCACCTCTCCCCACCACCTTCTACCTTGCACAGCATGCTCTGTTTATATTTGCTCACCCATCTCTTCTCAGATTTCAACATGCTCTGTGCTTTCTGTTCATGCTATTTTTCCCATTTATAATATACTGCTTTTCTTTCCTCTTCTGTTCCTATATGTCTTTAATTATAACTTCTGTCAAGTCCTTGAGATTCTCCCCACTCTTCCAGTTCCCATTGACAGAACGAGGGGCTCCTGCTCTGTGTTCCCAAACTTCTATTAAGGGCATTGAATTTGATAAGTTCTTTATAGATTTTGGATCCTAGGGGTGCCTGGGTGGCTCAGTGGGTTAAAGCCTCTGCCTTCAGCTCAGGTCATGATCTCCCGGTCCTGGGATCGAGCCCCATGTCGGGCTCTCTGCTCAGCAGGGAGCCTGCTTCCCTCTCTCTCTCTCTCTCTGCCTGCCTCTCTGCCTACTTGTGATCTCTCTCTCTCTGTCAAATAAATAAAATCTTAAAATAAATAAATAAATAAATAAAAATAAATAGATTTTGGATCCTAGCCCTTTATCTGATATGTCATTGGCGAATAGCTTTTCCCATTCTTTCAGTTGTCTTTTGGTTTTGTTGACTGTTTACTTTGCTGTGCAAAAGCTTTTGATCTTGATGAAGTGCCAATCATTCATTTTTGCCATTGCTTCCCTTGCCCTTGGCAGTGTTTCTAGGAAGAAGTTGCTGTGCTGAGGTCGAAAAGGTTGCTACCTGTGTTCTCCTCAGGGATTTTGATGGATTCCTGTCCCACATTGAGGTCTTTCATCCATGTGATATAAGGAAATGGTCCAGTTTCATTCTTCTGCATGTGGCTGTCCAGTTTTCACAACACCATTTGTTGAAGAGACTGTCTTTTTTCTATTGGGCATTCTTCGCTGCTTTGTCAAAGATTAGTTGACCATAGAGTTGAGGGTCCATTTCTGGGCTCTCTATTCTGTTCTATTGATCTATGTCTCTGTTTTTGTGCCTGTACCATACTGTCTTGATGATGATAGCTTTGTAATAGAGCTTGCAGTCTGGAACTGTGATGCCACCAACTTTGGTTTTCTGTTTCAACATTCCTCTAGCTATTTGGGGTCTTTGTAGTTCCATATAAATTTTAGGATTTTTTTTTCCATTTATTTGGAAAAATTGATGGTATTTTGATGGGGATTGCATTAAATATGTAGATTGTTCTAGGTAGCATAAACATTTTCACAGTATTTATTCTTCCAATCCATGAGCAAGGAATGTTTTTCCATTTCTTTGTGTCTTCCTCAATTTCTTTCATGAATACTCTACAGTTTTCTGTGTACAGATTACTTGCCTGTTTGGTTAAGTTTATTCCTAGGTATCTTATGGTTTTGGGTGTAATTGTAAATGGGATCGACTCTTTAATTTCTCTTTCTTCTGTCTTGTTGTTGGTGTATAGAAATGCAACTGATTTCCATGCGTTGACACTTTACTGAATTCCTGTACGAGTTGTTAGCAGTTTTGGAGTGGAGTCTTTTGGTTTTCCACATAAAGTATCCTATCATCTGCAAAAAGTGACAGTTTGACTTCTTTGCTGATTCAGATGCTTTTTATTTCTTTTTGTTGTCTGATTGCTGAGGCTAGGACTTCTAGTACTATATAAAATAGCAGTGGTGATAGTGGACAACCCTGCCATGTTTTTGATGTTAGGGGAAAAGTCTGTTTTTCCCTATTGAGAATGATATTCACTGTGGGTTTTTCCTAGATGGCTTTGATGATATTGAGGTATGTACCCTCTATGCCTACACTTTGAAGAGTTTTGATCAAGAAAGGATGCTGTACTTTGTCAAATGCTTTTTCAACATCTATTGAGAGTATCCTATGGTTCTTGTTCTTTCTTTTATTAATGTATTGTATGACATTGATTGATTTGCAGATGTTGAGCCAATCTTGCAGCCCAGGAATAAATCCCACTTGGTTGTGGTGAATAATCCTTTTAATGTACTGTTGGATCCTATTGGCTAGTATTTTGGTGAGAATTTTTGCATCTGTGTCCAGCAAGGATATTTTGGTGCGGTCTTTGTTTGGTTTTGAGATCAAGGTAATGCTGGCCTCATAAAATGAGTTTGGAAGTTTTCCTTCCATTTCTATTTTTTGGGACAGTTTCAGAAGAATGGGTATTAAATCTTCTCTAAATGTTTGGTAGAATTCCTGGAAAACCATCTGGCCCTGGACTCTTGTTTTTTGGGAGATTTTTGATTGCTGTTTCAATCTCCTTACTGGTTATGTGTCTCTTCAGGTTTTCTATTTCTTCCTAGTTCAGTTTTGGTAGTTTATATGACTCTAGGAATGCATGCATTTCTTCCAGATTTTCAAATTTGCTGATGTATAGTTGCTCATAATATGTTCTTATAATTATTTTTATTTCTTTGGTGTTGGTTGTGGTCTCTCCTCTTTCATTCATGATTTTATTAATTTGGATCCTTTCTCTTGTCTTTTGGATCAGTCTAGCCTGGGGTTTAGCAATCATATTAATTCTTTCAAAGAACCAGCTCCTAGTTTCGTTGATTTCTTCCGCTGTTCTTTTTTTCATTGATTTCTGCTGTGATCTTTATTATTTCTCTTCTCCTACTGGGTTTAGGTTTTCCTTGCTATTCTTTCTCCAGCTCCTTTAGGTGTAGGTTTAGGTTATGTACTTGAGACCCTTCTTATTTTTTGAGAAAGGCTTGTATTGCTCTATACGTTCTTCTCAGGACTGCCTTTGCCATATCCCAAAGATTTTTGAACAGTTGTGTTTTCATTTTCATTTGTTTCCAGAAATTTTTAAAATTCTTCTTTAATTTCCTTGTTGACCCATTCATTCTTTAGGAGGATGCTCTTTAGCCTCCATGTATTTGAGTTCTTTCCAACTTTCCTCTTGCAGTTGAGTTCTAGTTTCTGAAGTTATTCAGGGAATGATCCCACTGTTTTGGTACCAGCTGAGACCTGATTTGTGACCCAGGATATGATCTATTCTGGAGAGTGTTCCATGTGCACTAGAGAGGAATGTGTATTCTGTTGTTTGGGGATGGAATGTTCTGCATATATCTGTGATGTCCCTCTGGTCCAGTGTGTCATTTAAAGCCTTTATTTCCTTGTTGATCTTTTGCTTAGATGATCTGTCCATTTCAGTATGGGGGTATTAATGTCCCCTACTATTATTATATTATTGTCGATGTGTTTCTTAGATTTTGTTATTAATTGGTTTATATAGTTAGCTGCTTCCATGTTAGGGGCATAGATATTTAAAACTGTTAGATATTCTTGTTGGACAGACCCTTTAGGTATGATATAGTATTCTTTCTTGTCTCTTATAGTCTTGGCTTAAAATCTAATTTATCTGATATAAGGATTGTCACCTCAGCTTTCTTTTGATGTCCTTTAGCATGGTAAATTGTTTTCCACACCCTCACTTTCAACCTGGAGGCCTCTTTGGGTTTAAAATGAGTTTCTTGCAGACAGCATATCAATGGGTCTTTTTTTTTTTTTAATTCAGTTTGATACCCTATGTCTTTTGATTGGGGCATCTAGCCCATTTACATTCAGGGTAACTATGGAAAGGTGAATTTAGTGCCATTTTATTGCCTATAAGGTGACTGTTACAGTATATTTTCTGTTTGTTTTTTTTTTTTTTTTTTCTTTTCTGTTACTTTTAGGCTCTCTCTTTGCTTAGAGGACCTCTTTCAATATTTCCTGTAGGGCTGGTTTGGTGTTTGCAAATTCCTTGTTTTTGTTTGTCCTGGAAGCTTTTTATCTTTCTTTCTATTTTCAGTAACAGCCTAGCTGGATATTGTATTCTTGGTTGCATATTTTTCTCATTTAGTGCTCTGACTATATCATGCCCATCCTTTCTGGCCTGCCAGGTCTCTGTGGATAGGTCTGCTACCAATCTAATATTTCTACCATTGCAGGTTACAGACTTCTTATAAGAGGTCTTTCAGGGTTTTCTCTTTGTAACTGAGACTTGTAAGTTTTATTATTAGATGGTGGGGTGTGGACCTATTTTCATTGATTTTGAGGGAGGTTCTCTGCCTCCTGCATTTTGATGCGTGTACTGTTAGCCAAATTAGGGAAATTATCTGCTATAATCTGCTCCAATATCCCTTCTACCCACCCCCCTTTCTTCCTCTTCTGGGTTCCCAATTTTTCTAATATTGTTTCATCATATGGTATCCCTTATCTCTCAAATTCTCCCCTCGTGGTCCAGTAGTTGTTTGCCTCTCCTTTGCTCAGTTTCTTTATTCTCTATTATGTGGTATTCTATATCACTAATTCTCTCTTCTGCCTCATTTATCCCAGCAGAAGAGCTTCCATTTTTTATTGCACCTCATTAATAGCTTTTTTTATTTCAACTTGATTAGATTTTAGTTCTTTTATTTCTCCAGAAATTGATTATATTTCTGTAGATAGGGACTCTCTCATATCTTCCATGCCTTTTTCAAGCCCAGCTAACACCTTGATAATCGTCATTCTGAACTCTAGTCTGAAATATTACTAATGTCCATATTGATTAGGTCCCCAAGCATAAGTACTGCTTTTTGTTCTTTTTTTTTTTTTTGTGGTGAGTTTATCTGCCTTGTCATTTTATTCAGGTAAGAATAGATGAATTAGAGAAGAAAATACTTAAAGTGTAGCGACAACCCCAGAAATATATACACTACTCAAATCAGAAGAAACCCAAAACCGGGGGGAGGAAAAAAAGGGGGGGATATGTATGTATGTATGTGTGTATATATAGCTGCACATTTGATTTTGGGTATATTTTAGCCTGTTAGAAGAAACTACCTCCCAAAATTTTAAAGAAAGAAAAACTTATATATATACAAAATTAAGCATAAAAACAATGAAGTGATGGACTATGACTGAAAGATGAGAATTTAAAAAAAGATTCTAAAAATGGAATTGATAAGAAATTGGTTGGAAAAAAAAGCGGGGGGAAGAATGATCAGGCTAGAGACTAGAACAAAGCTATGCACTAGATTTAGTGTATATTTTGATCTATTAGAGTAATTGTATCCCAAAATTTTAAAGAAAAGAAAATCTACATGTATATAAGAAAGAAGTTAAATACAGTGAAGGGATAAAATATGACTATAACAATGAAAATTTAGAAAGATTTTTAAAAAGGTATTGATAAAATAGTTAAAAAGCATTAAAATAGAAAGAGGAAACATTAAATATATAGAATAAGAATAAAATAAAATTTTAAAAATTTAACTTTGAAAGTCTAAAGGATCATGGGGAAAAAGCCAAGAATTCCATGGGTTGCTTTCGCCTAGCCTGGAGATCCTTCATTCTCATTGATCAGTGAACTTGGTCTTGGATGGATATTCTTGCTGATCTTCTGGGGGAGGAACCTTTTGCAGTGATTCTGAAATGTTTTTGCCCCGGGTGGAATTGCACTGTCCTTGCCAGGGGCCAGGCTAAGTAATCCTCTCGGGTTTGCTCTGGGTAGCTTTTGTTTCCTGAATGCTTTCTGGACAGCTTTGGAGGGCAGGAATGAAACAGCAGCCTCCCAATCTCTGGTCCTGGAGGAGCCAAGTGCTCAGGGCCCCACTCCTCAGTGACCTCACAGAGAAAAGCAGTCAATCCCTCCTGTCTCCATGGTCTCCAACCACATTCTGAGTTCACCTGATTGTGACAGAGTGTTTCTGTCTCTGGTGCATGGGCCTGTTTGGAGACTTCAAACCCAGTCAATTCCTGCAGCACATTCTCATGCCACTCCCCCTGGAGGAGGAAGGAGCGGGGTGTCCCTGGATCTGCCATTTGTGTGGTCCCTGCTCAAAGTGCAGTGGCAGACTGTGCTGCAGATCATGGTTTAAGGTAACCCCAAGCTGAGATCCCACTCCTTGGCTCCATTTCTGTAGCCAGATTCCCTGCTCTGATACCTCAGAGTTCTGTCTCACTTAGACACCCCTGGTCTTTCTGTGATTCTGTGGGTCCTAAGACCACACTATCCCTGTGAGTTCTCCACCTCCTCCTTAGCCTCTGGGGCAATGTCCCTCCATGGAGCAGAGTTCTAAAGTTCTGATTTTGTGCTCTACTGCTCTCTCACTGTGCTGGGAGCTGGCCCCTCTGCCACGGTCTATCTTCCTGTGGTTTTGGATTCACTTCTCTGCATGTCCTACCTTCCCGGACATGGTTTATTTTCTGTTCCTAGAATTGCTGCTGTTCTTCTCTTCTATCTCCTGTTTAGTTTGTAGGTGTTTAGAATGGTTTGATAACTATCTAGCTGAACTCCTTGGACCTGATGATATCTCAGTCTCACATTCCTCTGCCATCTTGCTCCCCAAAAATCTATTTCTTAAGCTACTAGAATTTGATGAGTAGAAATTCTTTGTCTTAAATCTCTCTTGAAAATGTATTTACAACTTTGTTATAAATCTGAATATATTTTTCCTTCACCCCAGATTTTCATACCTAAATCTGATTGTTGTCATACAAAATCAATTTTATTTCTGAATTTCAATTTTCTGTTAAGTTATTCTCCACGTTATCAGTCTTGAGATCCTGTGTCATCATTTACCTTTCACCCTCCCCTGGCCCAGTAGTTATCAAATCATGTTGATTCTTCTTTGGGGATGTCCCTTGAATATGTCCCTTCATTTCCATCCTCAACATTAGTTCTTGAGGACCATCTAAACTTCTATAATATGCTTTCAGATAATGTTCCTGCTGCCAGTTTCTTTCTGATCCTGCTTATTCCATACACAATGATGTGGCTGGTGGTCCTATAACACCACTTTATGATTTTCAAGAAGATTATTAGCCCTATTTTGCTTTTAAGGTCAAGCCCCAAATTGTTAGACTGCTATTCAAAGTCTTTAATTGGCTCATCTCAAACCATGTTCAGTTTCTGTCTTCCAGAAACCTCTGTCTCAATGAAGCAGGCCTGTCATTTTAACTTAAATGCTTCAAATCTTAGAACACATAGAAGTTTTCTTTCTTTCTGCCTACCCTAATTGTCTCTTTTCAACCTGACTAAAACATCACCTCCTCTGTGAAGCCTCCTAGGATAATCCAGTTCATGGTGATCACTCTGTGTTTTGAATTCCTGAAATATATATTAACTCCACATTCATTTGGATAATAATTTGAATAATTTGTTGTGCCATAGTTCTTTTATGGTTGGGATTATTTTATTACTCAAAAAAATCTTATATTAGCAATAATGTAGTCTTAACCAGAAACATTTGGAGATATCTGAATTCTCCTGGTTCTAAGTCATTCAGCATCAGAGGATCATAGACTCATTTGGGTGGGGTGGGGGAATGGCGACACCTCAGTGCACAACACGGTCCAAGCAGAATCTTTGTCTCCAGTTTGACAGCATTCTGGCAAGTAGTTTATTTACAACTTACTTTACTTTATTTACAATTGCAAATACAATATTTATTATTCCCTTTAATCCTCACAGCAGTCCTGTGAGATAGATATGGATATGATCATTATTTTACAAATAAGGAAGCAGAGGCTCAGAGATGTTCATTATCTTGCCCAAGATCACATAATACATAAGCAATGCAGCTGGTACTCAAAGCGTGTCTGATTTTATTTTAATTAATTTAATTTTTTAAAAGATTTTATTTATTTATTTGACAGAGAAAGAGAGAGAGAGAGATCACAAGTAGGCAGAGAGGCAGGCAGAGAGAGAGAGGGAAGCAGGGTCCCTGCTGAGCAAAGAGCCCAATGCGGGGTTGGATCCCAGGACCCTGAGATCATAACCTGAGCTGAAGGCAGAGGCTTAACCCACTGAGCCACCCAGGTGCTCTGGGTCTGATTTTAGAACTAGAATTTTAAAAATTTCTTACTAAAGGGATTAGAGTAGACAGATTTGTTTGTATTATTATTTTTTTAAATTCTTTTTGAAATCCTTTTTTCACTTACTTATATCCTTCAGGTCTGTTCATTGATAATAGTTTTGAAAAGTATGCTGGCGGGGGGGGAGGTTCCAGTGAGATAAGTTTGGAAAGCATTGGAAACTTTATTTGTCCCTTGGAGAGTCTCTGTGAATATTAGCATATTAGTAACTCCAAAATCCTTCAAAAGACAAATCTGTTTTATATTAATAACCCAAAATATCACAAACATGTTTGTCCACTGTACTTTTGTTTTACATAATAGCAATATCAATAACAATGGCAACTGCCACTTATTCACTATGTGCCTGACACTATTCTAAACACTTCATGCATTAGGCCTATGATCCAGATACCATTTTTATCTTTATTTCATAGATTAGGAAACTGAGGCATAAGGCAGTTAAGAAATTTGCCCAAGATCACATCAGTGTAGTAGACAGAATTTGAACTCAACTACTATTCTAAGCTGTCATTTAGAATAGTCACATTGAATACTTAACTATCTAGAAAAGCTCTGTGGAATTAACGTTTCAGTGAAATCACTCTGGGAAACAACTGGAACAGAATATATGTAAAATTGTGTGTGTATATATATACACACACACACATACATATATATATATATATAAACTTGGAATCAAATATTTTGTATGGACAACAGATAAATTTCTTTAACATTAAATATTCACAAGGTCGTGAGAATGTTACATTGACTTTTCTAATAGTTTGCAGTAATATTGAATATAAAACTTTTGTTTTTTAAGGTCTAGATTTCCCTTCTTTAGAATGTAACTTTATACAAATGTTTACTTTCTTGTCTCTTTTGGATTAAATTTCTCAATATGATGATTGTTATTTATTTGCAGCTGTTTAATCATTTTTGTTTGTTTTCTGCAAAAACCTTTATTGTTTCCATTTGGTCCCCAGCTTGGAAGAGGGCCTCAGAGTGGTTAAAAAGCTACTTAGTGTCTGCTGGGAGAGGCTCAGGCAAAAGCCCTGACAGGAGGGAGATGCAAGAGAGGCCCCTCAAGGGCCACTGGGCTTAGGAGGCTTCTAGCCTGTTTGAGGATGAGCTTTTCCAGGAGATACTGGCCCAGCCCAGCATGGAGACCAGACAGCCTGGGAAGTCAGTCAGGTGGTCACCATCTTAATGCATGTCACCACCTCATCTAGGAATTGGTTCTCCAGGAAGTCACAGAGATGCAGGTCTGGAGTGCTGGGCCTGCAAATACAAAATAGCCTGGTTCAGGGTCTTCTCTAGACCATGGCAGCTTCTATGGCATCCTGGGTTTTACCTCACTCATCCTCGGACAGCTTCTGCATATCCTAGAAGAGGGTACAGCTGCTGAGCTGGTTTTGCATCAAGAGACATTGGTGCCCTTGAGCTTCTCAGCCAAGTCCAGCCAAGTTTCTGAGAAGCCTCCCACGTCCTCCAGAGCCACATTGTCATGGTCAAAATAGAAGCCTAGAGAGAGAAGTAGGTATAAGAGGCTTGAAGATGCATGTTAATCAGGCAGTTGAGGGCAGCCTCCATCCTGATGGAATAATTCTCATGAATGTGGTAGCTCATAGTTGATTGGTAATAAGGAGCTATGCTCAAAATAGGGTGTTGGCTTGTTGCCAGAGGTAGAGGATGGCTGAGAAGATGGTTCCAAAGGTTGCTACTGGAAAAGAAGTTGGAGGGTGGTCTGGAGCTGAAAGAAGGGGCATTCTTGGGTTTGTTTGGTTCAAAAACTGTTGAAGCAAGAGACAGGCCCATGGGACTGCTAGGTGCACTGCCTTGAAACATTGTTTGTTTTGTTTTTGTAAAGCAAGAGGGGAAAGTACCTGGAGGTAGAACTCTGCTGATAAATTCTCTTTTAATGCATATTAAACCTGCTTGCTGCCTTAGGGTAGTTTTTCAAGTAGATTTAAAAATTGTTAAACTCTCAAACATTCTGTTTGGTTTGCAAAATATGGATGAGTGTCAACCATATTTATTATTGTAGGCATTGTCCAAAGTTAGAAGCATTAAAGAAATTATGCAATTCCTCTGTAATGCAAAATCACACAGGTGACAGAGATTATGATATTTCCTAAGGTTGACCCACTTCCTAATTTAAATTCATCAGGACTGGTGACTTCATGAAACTAGTCTCAAAGAGCTGAACACTGTAGAGAGCTTCTAGGGAGTCATGATACCCAATATGTTTTAGGATATTATTATTAGAATATTAATTCAACTTCACTAAATAAGTTCTATACCTCCCCCATGCTTTATAGACTTTAAATCAACAAGCAAACAAAATTTACAAGATAATTTCCTAGTGAGATGAATTCTGAGCTCCAAAGCCTTTGCTTTAAGCTTTAAAATTATAAAATTTAAAACAATAAATTCAGTTGTGTCGAGGGCATCACTCATTTCTACACAAAGTCTGCACAAGTGTATATGGATTCTTCTGGCTCTAATTTTGCTGGACAAACAATATTGATATGTGTAAAGATGTTCAGTCAAGGAGTATGGTTCAGAGATGCATTGCATGTCTATAGCCTTAAAGAAAAAAATTATTTAGTTATTTTGGATAGTTAAATATAATTTTACCATGCCAAAAAAGAAATTACCATGTTCAGTCTATTTGAATCATTTCACATTCTGCCTGTTGAAAATGCTACACTGAACTTTTATTTATGACAGCCAGTCATCTAAGGTTGTTCTTCACCTCCTTAAATTAACCTCATTCACAGATTCCTTTATCTTTCAGTGAAGTTTTTCCTTGAAGTTCTTATTTATGCTGTGCTCTTCTTCCAAGGCTTGGTGATTTCTTAGGTGCAGCAAATTAGCAAATTCAGTTCAGTGTAGCTGAGTCATCAACTTATACTTTTTCTAAAAAGTTCACATATTTTGTATATTTTTCTTCTTTGACAATAAAATAAAATTCTATACATTATAAAATACCTAGGATAAAAGAAAAGATACATACACAAATAAAAGTCTTCTGTAATATTACTACCCAGATAAAATCACTATTCACCTTAGGATGTATAACCAGGCATCCCAATGGCCAAAATGGTCAGCAGATTTTTTTTTTTTTTTTTGAGCTTACAGTGTGTTTTTATGATTTGTAAGACTCAGAATGTTTCTCATGGTTATAGTGCATGCCTGGTCCTCTGTATTTTTGAGCATGCAATCTCTAGAATCACAGTGCAGCCTTAAAAAAAGAAAACAACATCATCCTATTGTTGTAGAAAATAAGCAAAACCAATCAGCATTAGATTCTTTAAGTCTCAAGTCCCAATCAGGTCATTTGCTTTCCACCACATTCCTCTTCTTTAGAGGAGAGGGTAAGTGGCAGAGGGAACCACCATGCTCTTCTTGGATTTGGTGCTAAAATGCTTCATCAGTTTTGATGTGTATGCCTAAACTTTTGTGCATTTATCAAGTAGTTCTGATCCTCATTTCTTTCACTGAAGCAAATTGTGAAGTGATAAAATGAGTCAACATAATGAGCCCCCCCCTTTTTTTTTCTTTTTTCAAGGGGACATTTGAAACTACCATGTTATTTTGGATAACAAGAGCAACAATAATGACTAACGCTAATGTAATGCTTACATTGTGTCAAATGTCATTCTAAGCACTTTTCACATATCAAATCCTTTAACCACCTGTGAGGAAATATGTCCCTTTTGGATAACTTGATCAAGCTCTCATGCCTTGAATGTGGAAGAGTCTAAACTTGAGTCCGGGCAGTCTGGCTTCAGAGTCCATGCCCTTTAATCTTTGTGCTATCCTCCCTTTGTTAATAACTTTATGATAATTATATTAACTTGAATTGCTAGTATAATTTCTTCAAAATGAATCACTTTTTCACTTTTATTGTGTGGGCATTCACATCTCAAAGAGAATAATTTCAATGAGTAAAACGCAAATGTTTTGTAGTTTTAATTCTATAAATGGATAAAACATTAAAAATATAAAACAAAAAAATAGTTTCCAAAGTTGAAAATCTTGAATATACATAAGACTTGAAATAGTTTGACTAATAAACTAAAACTGTATCTCTACAAATTTTGTAACTAAGTAAAATTGAAAGTCTCCTATATTCATCAGAATTCTTTTATTTGTAAGTAGAGGAAGTAAAACTCAAGGAAATGTGAGTAGAAGGAGAGAATTACTCGCTCAGGAACCTAAGAAGATGAGGACTAGTTGGCCTGCTTCAATTTGCCTCTATCCAAAAATTAGAGTGATGGCATCAGGTATTTTTCTCTTCCTCTTTTCTCTTCCCACATCCCCATGTCTGACCCCCCCCATTCATCCTATATCTCTTCCATATCTCTGTGTATCTATCTAAATTCTTTCCTCCTGTAGAGAGGGGCTTCTTTTTATGAGGTGGTAGTGAGGGAAATGACTCAAGAAGTTGAAAGCTTGCAATAATCCTAATGTAGCCACTATAAAAGAAACAGATTTCTTCTTCCCACTTCAGTATGTAAAGAAGCTATGATATTGTAATTTGGCAGCCCTGCCTGAAGCATACAGTCAGAAGGGTAAGGAGCAGTTCTTCAAAGGTTATAAGGGTTTTGAAAAAAAAAGGAAAAGGAAAATGTGATAGAAGTGACTGTGTTCATTACATCTTCACAACTCCAGTATAGTCGTTGTATAATTCTTAAATGCAAATCCTGGTGGGTTACTTAAATTCTTTATGTTTTCTTTCTTCTTTTCCATCTGCAACGCTGGCTTTTGGTGGATTTTCTGGAATACTGAATGGAAAAACAAATGTGCATAAGCCATTTTGCCATACGCCAAGAACTACTAAAATATGTTGTTGGGATATAAGATTAGAATTATTAATATTCTAATTTCTTCTGCTAAAAGCATTTGTCTTGTGTAGCCTGAGATTGATAAGAAAATCAAGAGTTTAACATTTTGAGTTTTTCAAGTCCTTCAGTGTTAAGACTTCTCTGAGTATCTAACAGGTATGTTTAATTAACTCACCACATTCATTTCCAATATAAAGATTTTATTTACATCATATAGAGAAGTAGGCATTTTTTTGTAAGTAGTTTTTTTTATTATTACGTATTTTTATTGATTTCAGGATTTTTAAATTATTATGTTTACTTAGCCAACATATAGTACATCATCAGTTTGTATATAGTTTTTAAAAGTATTTTAATTAGTTAACATACAGTGTTATATTAGTTTTAAGTGTACAATATAGTGAGTGATTCAATACTTCCATACAACACCCAGTATTCATCACAACAAGTGCACTTCTTAATTCCTATCACCTATTTAACCCATCCCTTCACCCACATCCTCTCTGGTGACCATCAGTTTGTTCTGTATAATGAAGAGTCTGTTTCTTGGTTTGTCTCTCTCTTTTTTTTCCCTTTGCTCATTTGTTTTGTTTCTTAAATTCCACATATAAAGCATGACTGGATGGCTCAGTTGATTGAGTGTCCAACTCCTGATTTCAGTTAAGGTCACAATGTCAGGGTCATGAGATTGAGTTCTACATCAGGCTCACATTCAGCTCAGAGTCTACTTGAGGTTCTGTCTCTCCCTGTCCTTCTACCCCTCCCACTGCTTACACTCTCTCTCCCTCTCTCTTTCTCAAATAAATAAATAAAATCTTTAAATTCCACATATCAGTGAAATCATAGGGTATTTTGTCTTTCTGTGGCTGACTTACTTCATTTAGCATTATCCTGTCTAGTGTCATCCAAGTTGTTGCAAATGATAAGATTTCATTCTTTTTTTAAAGGACTGAGTAATATTCCATTCCACTTATTTATCCATTCATCAGTCAGTGGACACTTGGGTTGCTTCTATAATTTGGCTATTGTAAATAATGCTGCTATAAACATAGGGGTGCTGTATCCCTTTGAATTAGTGTTTTCATATTCTTTGGGTAAATACCCAGGACTGGAATTGCTGGATCATGTAGAGTAGTTCTATTTTTAACTATTGGAGGAAGCTCTGTACTATTTTCCACAGTGACTGCACCACCAACAATGTAAGACGGTTCCTTTTTCTCCATATCTTCGCCAATACCTGTTGTTTCTTGTGTTGTTGATTTTTACTTTAAGTAATTACTGCCTGTATAACAGTCCGTGTTTTTCGAAGACAGCATCTTGGAAGGAATTAGGTTATCTTGATATGATAGAAGTCACGCTTTATTTAATCTTTTTGTTTTTTAGATTTATTTATTTTAGAGAGAGAAATAGAGAGTGTGGGGGGGTTGTGGCAGAGGGAGAAAAAAAAGGGAAAGGACCTCAGGCCAACTCCCCGCTGAGCATGGAGCCCCACACAGGGCTTGATCTCACAAACCTGAAATCAAGACCTGAGCTGAAACCAAAAGTTGGTGCTTAACTGACTGAAACACCAAGGCATCCCTTTATTTAATCTTTTTTTTTTAAGATCTTATTTATTTATTTGACAGACAGAGATCACAATCAGGCAGAGAGGGAGGCAGAGAGAGATGGGGGAAGCAGGCTCCCTGCTGAGCAGAGAGCCTGATGTAGGGCTCGATCCCAAGACCCTGAGATCATGACCTGAGCTGAAGGCAGAGGCTTAACCCACTGAGTCACTGAGGTACCCCTTATTTAATCTTAATAGAGCATTTTTCCATGTAGTTAGTTTCTAATTCTTGAAATTAATGTCTATAATAAAGAAAATGGAATCATTTTAAATATTTGTTGATTACTTATTCTTTTATTTAAAATTTTTTTTTTTTTTTTTTTTTTTTTTGGTGTGCTTACTATGTTCCAGGCACTCCTTTTGGCAGTGGAGATACAGTAATGAAAAGAAAAAATGGGCAAAAATCCTTTCTTCATAGAATTTTTGTCCAATGAATTATAGTACATAGATTATAATATGAATGGTTGTATTATTGACATTATTTTATAGATGCTATGTGATTGAATTATGAATAATATTTATTGAGGATTTACCATATACCAGGAAATGTTAATCACATTGCATGTATTATCTTATTTATTTGATTTTCTTCTTCTTTTTTTTTTTTTCAGAATCTTATTTGGTTTTAACCTAGGAAGAAAGCATTGTTATCTTGCCCATTTTATAGGTGAGGAAACTGCAGTATAAAAAATTGAGGTATACCAAGTGACAGAGCTGGAATTCAAACCCAGACTCCTTCACCCTAGGAGCCTGCACTCTTAACCACAGGCCTGTATTATTTCCAGTGTCCAGAGCATTGGCAGGTATAGAGTACGGCCTCAATAAGCGATAACTGAATTGCTTGTAATATGTTCTTATAATTGTTTTTATTTTTTTGGTGTTGTTTGTGATCTCTCCTCTTTCATTCATGATTGTATTAATTTGGGTCCTTTCTCTTGTCTTTTGGATAAGTCTGGCCAGTATAAATCTTATTAATTCTCTCAAAGAACCAGCTCCTACTTTCATTGATCTCTTCTACTGTTCTTTTGGTTTCTATTTCCTTGATTTCTTTTTTTTTTTTAATTTTTTTTTTAATTTTATTTTTTATAAACATATATTTTTATCCCCAGGGGTACAGGTCTGTGAATCGCCAGGTTTACACACTTCACAGCACTCATCATAGCACATACCCTCCCCAATGTCCATAATCCCACCCCCCCAACCCCCTTCCCCCCATTAACCCTCAGTTTGTTTTGTGAGATTAAGAGTCACTTATGGTTTGTCTCCCTCCCTCCCAATCCCATCTTGTTTCATTGACTCTTCTCCTACCCCTTAACCCCCCATGTTGCATCTCCTCTCCCTCATATCAGGGAGATCATATGATAGTTGTCTTTCTCCGATTGACTTATTTTGCTAAGCATGATACCCTCTAGTTCCATCCACGTCGTCGCAAATGGCAAGATTTCATTTCTTTTGATGGCTGCATAGTATTCCATTGTGTATATATACCACCTCTTCTTTATCCATTCGTCTGTTGATGGACATCTAGGTTCTTTCCATAGTTTGGCTATTGTAGACATTGCTGCTATAAACATTCGGGTGCACGTGCCCCTTCGGATCACTACGTTTGTTATCTTTAGGGTAAATACCCAGCAGTGCAATTGCTGGTTCATAGGGTAGTTCTATTTTCAACATTTTGAGGAACCTCCATGCTGTTTTCCAGAGTGGTTGCACCAGCTTGCATTCCCACCAACAGTGTAGGAGGCTTCCCCTTTCTCCGCATCCTCGCCAGCATCTGTCATTTCCTGACTTGTTCATTTTAACCATTCTGACTGGTGTGAGGTGCTATCTCATTGTGGTTTTGATTTGTATTTCCCTGATGCCGAGTGATATGGAGCACTTTTTCATGTGTCTGTTGGCCATCTGGATGTCTTCTTTGCAGAAATGTCTGTTCATGTCCTCTGCCCATTTCTTGATTGGATTATTTGTTCTTTGGGTGTTGAGTTTGCTAAGTTCTTTATAGATTTTGGACACTAGCCCTTTATCCGATATGTCATTTGCAAATATCTTCTCCCATTCTGTCAGTTGTCTTTTGGTTTTGTTAACTGTTTCCTTTGCTGTGCAAAAGCTTTTGATCTTGATAAAATCCCAGTAGTTCATTTTTGCCCTTGCTTCCCTTGCCTTTGGCAATGTTCCTAGGAAGATGTTGCTGCGGCTGAGGTCGAAGAGATTGCTGCCTGTGTTCTCCTCAAGGATTTTGATGGATTCCTTTCTCACATTGAGATCCTTCATCCATTTTGAGTCTATTTTCGTGTGTGGTGTAAGGAAATGATCCAATTTCATTTTTCTACATGTGGCTGTCCAATTTTCCCAACTCCATTTGTTGAAGAGGCTGTCTTTTTTCCATTGGATATTCTTTCCTGCTTTGTCGAAGATTAGTTGACCATAGAGTTGAGGGTCTATTTCTGGGCTCTCTATTCTGTTCCATTGATCTATGTGTCTGGTTTTGTGCCAGTACCATGCTGTCTTGATGATGACAGCTTTGTAATAGAGCTTGAAGTCCGGAATTGTGATGCCACCGACTTTGGCTTTCTTTTTCAATATTGCTTTGGCTATTCGAGGTCTTTTCTGGTTCCATATAAATTTTAGGATTATTTGTTCCATTTCTTTGAAAAAAATGGATGGTACTTTGATAGGAATTGCATTAAATGTGTAGATTGCTTTAGGTAGCATAGACATTTTCACAATATTTCTTCTTCCAATCCAGGAGCATGGAACATTTTTCCATTTCCTTGTGTCTTCCTCAATTTCTTTCATGAGTACTTTATAGTTTTCTGTGTATAGATTCTTAGTCTCTTTGGTTAGGTTTATTCCTAGGTATCTTATAGTTTTGGGTGCAATTGTAAATGGGATTGACTCCTTAATTTCTCTTTCTTCTGTCTTGTTGTTGGTGTAGAGAAATGCAACTGATTTCTGTGCATTGATTTTATATCCTGACACTTTACTGAATTCCTGCACAAGTTCTAGCAGTTTTGGAGTGGAGTCTTTTGGGTTTTCCACATATAGTATCATATCATCTGCGAAGAGTGATAGTTTGACTTCTTCTTTGCCGATTTGGATGCCTTTAATTTCCTTTTGTTGTCTGATTGCTGAGGCTAGGACTTCTAGTACTATGTTGAATAGCAGTGGTGATAACGGACATCCCTGCCGTGTTCCTGACCTTAGCGGAAAAGCTTTCAGTTTTTCTCCATTGAGAATGATATTTGCGGTGGGTTTTTCATAGATGGCTTTGATAATATTGAGGTATGTGCCCTCTATCCCTACACTTTGAAGAGTTTTGATCAGGAAGGGATGCTGTACTTTGTCAAATGCTTTTTCAGCATCTATGGAGAGTATCATATGGTTCTTGTTCTTTCTTTTATTAATGTGTTGTATCACATTGATTGATTTGCGGATGTTGAACCAGCCTTGCAGCCCTGGAATAAATCCCACTTGGTCGTGGTGAATAATCCTTTTAATGTACTGTTGAATCCTATTGGCTAGTATTTTGGCGAGAATTTTTGCATCTGTGTTCATTAAGGATATTGGTCTGTAGTTCTCTTTTTTGATGGGATCCTTGTCTGGTTTTGGGATCAAGGTGATGCTGGCCTCATAAAATGAGTTTGGAAGTTTTCCTTCCATTTCTATTTTTTGGAACAGTTTCGGGAGAATAGGAATTAGTTCTTCTTTAAATGTTTGGTAGAATTCCCCCGGGAAGCCATCTGGCCCTGGGCTTTTGTTTGTTTGGAGATTTTTGATGACTGTTTCAATCTCCTTACTGGTTATGGGTCTGTTCAGGCTTTCTATTTCTTCCTGGTTCAGTTGTGGTAGTTTATATGTCTCTAGGAATGCATCCATTTCTTCCAGATTGTCAAATTTGTTGGCGTAGAGTTGCTCATAGTATGTTCTTATAATTGTCTGTATTTCTTTGGTGTTAGTTGTGATCTCTCCTCTTTCATTCATGATTTTATTTATTTGGGTCCTTTCTCTTTTCTTTTTGATAAGTCTGGCCAGGGGTTTATCGATCTTATTAATTCTTTCAAAGAACCAGCTCCTAGTTTCATTGGTTTGTTCTATTGGTTTTTTTTTTGTTTCTATTTCATTGATTTCTGCTCTGATCTTTACGATTTCTCTTCTCCTGCTGGGTTTAGGGTTTCTTTCTTGTTCTTTCTCCAGCTCCTTTAGGTGTAGGGTTAGGATGTTACCTGAGACCTTTCTCGTTTCTTGAGAAAGGCTTGTACCGCTATATATTTTCCTCTCAGGACTGCCTTTGTCGTGTCCCACAGATTTTGAACCGTTGTGTTTTCATTATCATTTGTTTCCATGAATTTTTTCAACTCTTCTTTAATTTCCTGGTTGACCCATTCATTCTTTAGAAGGATGCTGTTTAGGCTCCATGTATTTGGGTTCTTTCCAAATTTCCTCTTGTGATTGAGTTCTAGCTTCAGAGCATTGTGGTCTGAAAATATGCAGGGAATGATTCCAATCTTTTGATAACGGTTGAAACCTGATTTAGGACCGAGAATGTGATCTATTCTGGAGAATTTTCCATGTGCACTAGAGAAGAATGTGTATTCTGTTGCTTTGGGATGAAATGTTCTGAATATATCTGTGATGTCCATCTGGTCCAGTGTGTCATTTAAGGCCTTGATTTCCTTGTTGATCTTTTGCTTGGATGATCTGTCCATTTCAGTGAGGGGAGTGTTAAAGTCCCCTACGATTATTGTATTATTGTCGATGTGTTTCTTTGATTTTGTTATTAATTGGTTTATATAGTTGGCTGCTCCCATGTTAGGGGCATAGATATTTAAAATTGTTAGATCTTCTTGTTGGACAGTTCCTTTGAGTATGATATAGTTTCCTTCCTCATCTCTTATTATAGTCTTTGGCTTAAAATCTAATTGATCTGATATAAGGATTGCCACTCCTGCTTTCTTCTGATGTCCATTCGCATGGTAAATTCTTTTCCACCCCCTCACTTTAAATCTGGAGGTGTCTTCAGGTTTAAGATGAGTTTCTTGTAGGCAACATATAGATGGGTTTTGTTTTTTTATCCATTCTGATACCCTGTGTCTTTTGATTGGGGCATTTAGCCCATTAACATTCAGGGTAAGTATTGAGAGATATGAATTTAGTGCCATTGTATTGCCTGTAAGGTGACTGTTATTGTATATTGTCTCTGTTTCTTTCTGATCTACTACTTTTAGGGTCTGTCTTTGCTTAGAGGACCCCTTTCAATATTTCCTGTAGAGCTGGTTTGGTCTTTGCAAATTCTTTCAGTTTTTGTTTGTCCTGGAAGCTTTTAATCTCTCCTTCTATTTTCAATGATACCCTAGCTGGATATAGTATTCTTGGCTGCATGTTTTTCTCGTTTAGTACTCTGAATATATCACGCCAGCTCTTTCTGGCCTGCCAGGTCTCTGTGGATAAGTCTGCTGCCAATCTAATATTTTTACCGTTGTATGTTAGACTTCTTTTCCCGGGCTGCTTTCAGGATCTTCTCTTTGTCACTAAGACTTGTAAATTTTACTATTAGGTGATGGGGTGTGGACCTATTCTAATTGATCTTGAGAGGGGTTCTCTGAACCTCCTGGATTTTGATGCTTGTTCCCTTTGCCATATTGGGGAAATTCTCTCCAATAATTCTCTCCAATATACCTTCTTCTCCCCTCTCTGTTTCCTCTTCTTCTGGAATCCCAATTATTCTAATGTTGTTTCGTCTTATGGTGTCACTTATCTTTCGAATTCTCCCCTCATAGTCCAGTAGCTGTTTGTCCCTCTTTTGCTCAGCTTCTTTATTCTCTGTCATTTGGTCTTCTATATGGCTAATTCTTTCTTCTGCCTCATTTATCCTAGCAGTGAGAGCCTCCATTTTTGATTGCACCTCTTTAATAGCTTTTTTGATTTCAACTTGGTTCAATTTTAGTTCTTTTATTTCTCCAGAAAGGGCTTTTATATCTCCCGAGAGGGTTTCCCTAATATCTTCCATGCCTTTTTCGAGCCCGGCTAGAACCTTGAGAATCGTCATTCTGAACTCT